>NC_087513.1:91936178-92214777 GCF_963921805.1 Phalacrocorax carbo | reverse complement strand
GTCTGGAAGTCTTCAGCTATCCCTTTATTTTAACATGGTGCAGCATGGTCTGGTTTCCCAGCACTTAATGCTTTGGCATAGCACAGAAAAAACTGTTAATTCTCCAGCTTTTGGACTGTGGCTCCCACCTGGCTCTCCAGGGAGAGCTCTAGTCCGGGGCAGCCAGAAACTGGAAGGGCCAGGTGTTTCTCCACAGCCAGACCTTTCTCAGGTTTTTTGGGGGGTAACTTCTCACTGAGTTGCCTAGGAAGCCCCAGCACAGCAGCACCCACAGTCCCGACGACCACTGCAGAGGCCTCCCATGCCCTGAAGCAAGCGACCAAGGGCTGAGGCGAGCATTTGGGTCCGCAGGACAGAGCCAGCCGGCGGGGCTGGTGGCTGTGGGGCTGAGGGCTGGGAAGACCCAACCCTACAAGGGTCCAGAGGCATGTCAAGCTGTGTGCCTGTCTCCTGGGGTGGGAGCTGCCCAGTGCTGCTCGCAGTCTGCCTGCACACCAACCACATGTGCAAGAGCACAGTCAGTCCCAAAATCCTCAATCCCAAAGCATCCTCATCCACATCCAAGGGGTTTGCAGATCCTTCCCTAGTTCTCCAAGCAACCAGAAGGTCACAGACTATATTATGCTTCTGTTTCCTGTGCACCCATCTGCCAGTATCCCAGGGCCCCAGTGAGTGCAAGGACAGGCAGCCACCTCGCCTTTGTCCCCTGGGAGGCACAGAAGCAGATAAGCATCATGTGATTTGGGCATGCTGGCATGGGATATGTCACTTTGCATTCTTTTTGGTTTTTTTTCTTTGGTTTGTCCTCATTTCAGGAAGAAGGAATCGCTCTCATTAGTACAGTTTTGTCTTTTGTGTAAGGAGAGGAAAAGACATGTCAGGAATTCCAACAGGCTCTGGGGCAGCCAACACCTGGGTGGTGCATTGTGTTTAAAATGATCTCCAAAAATAACCAGGACCGCAAAAGGGGAAAAATTAATAAGGATAATTAACTGGTTTCCACCTCCAAGTGCTTTGGAGACATGAGCTAATCAGTCTGTAGACACATACTACCATACACAATATCTGTAATTAGTTTGCTCTTCTATTTCCTTACCTCTTCCCCCAGCAGATTGCCCACTAAGATCCCTATCAGGCAGAACAGGTCTCTTTCTGCCCCTTCTGCTGAGGCCTGACTGTCTTGACTCTGCTCAAAGTGCACGGTCTCTCTGTCTGTCTGTCTACTTCCCTCCCCTGCTGGCCACGATCAGATTTCACTAAATGAATCACAGTCTCGTGGAAACTCCCTCCGATTGCTGCCAAGAATTGCAAAGTTGATGAAAATGGGACTTGCAGCCAAAGGGAGTTTAGCACAGTTCCTTACTGGTTCCAACCAACTGGGTTCCCATTGCAGTTGGTTGCTTCTGTTTGTCCTGTTTCCGCTTTCAGCCTGGCACCTCTCCTCCACCTGGAGCATCTTTCCCAGGATTATCATGTCAATTACTAGATGCTGCGCCACACCCCAGGGCCCTCCTGGCAGCCATGGCTTGTTTGATCATTTCCTTCCACCGACGTGTTCCCTGTTGCTTTTTTTTTTTCAGTGAAGAGGACTTGTTGAGACCAAGTGCCCATCTATACAAATCACCAGTGAGCATTTGAACATCTTCTCTGTTCCCAGCTTTCCGGTGCAGTTCTGCCCTTGAACCTTACTTCCCTCTCTGACGACTTCATGGCTCTGCTGGTTCTTTATGCTAGGCCTTCAAGGTACCCTCTGACTGACAACCTCAAGTCGTCTCCCAGGTGGGGCCTGGATTCTTTGTGGAACCTTGGACAATGTTACTTTGCTTTTCTTATCCTCATTTTCTCCACCGATAAAAAAAAGTGTCATAAACTCCCTTTTGTAAATGCTTTGGGGAAGACACTGAACTTAGTGCTGGAGGGGTATCTCATGACAGAGAGGAACCACTGTGTGGTTTCCTGGGACCCTCCAGCACACAGAAAGGAAGTTGCTTCATGCCACTCTCAAGCTAACCCCCAAGGATGTAGTAACAATCTTGTCCTCAGCCCTAGGCTGAGATGCTGAAGCAGAGGTCCTGGGGGCTGTAGCACTGGAGGTTTTCAAATTCTCAGTCCAGACCAAGCTGGGCTGGCAGATCATTTTGAAGAGTTACTGAGAGAGAAATGCCCCAGTGGTGTCAGCCCAAGCATTTCTTCTCCGTGGTCACCAGGAACGTGCTATGGAGTGTCACCATGGCCCTGCAGGAGAAGCCCAGTCAGACTCCTGGCCGCTTGTGTGCTTCAGTCAAGAGTCTTTGTGTTGGTGTTATCCACGTGTCCAGAAACAGACCTGCATCTCAAGCAGTTCCTGGGATGCT
Organism: Phalacrocorax carbo; assembly: GCF_963921805.1. Taxonomy (NCBI): domain Eukaryota; kingdom Metazoa; phylum Chordata; class Aves; order Suliformes; family Phalacrocoracidae; genus Phalacrocorax; species Phalacrocorax carbo. The sequence goes on along the minus strand of NC_087513.1, from coordinate 92,212,423 downwards.
ACTGAAAAGGAGCCACTAGACGTTTGCTTGTTGATAGGAAGCTTGTCATTCCCATGGCTCTGCAGTGGGGTCCCAGGGCTTCCAGGTAGGACAGCATGCATGGTCCCCTTGGGGCTCCTGGAGTGTGGGGATGTAGGGAGGCTGCAGACCCATCTGGCTGCTGGTACAGCTTCCCCAGACAGCTTTGTGGCTGTTGCAGGCTGCACAGGAGCAAGACCGACATACAGTACCACATGTCCTCATTCTCCAGCCTTCACTTCTCCTCCTTGCCTTTCCCAGTCTGCCCCTTGTTTTTGCCTTTGGCAGTACCTCCTATTCTTTCTCTTTTCTCTCTGAGACCCTTTTCTTATTCTGCATGCTCTTACCTCCCCATCCCCCTTCCCCATTATTTTCTGTCCTCTCCTCTCCACCTCCCATCCACATCCAGTCACCCCAGCTGGCTCCTCTTCTCCTGGAGGCCACCAGCGATGTGTGACAGATCAACAGGGAGCAGCAGCTCAGGCTTGGGCCCTGGCTCCCAGCTCTTGTCTCCTAGCTCCGCATCAGGAAAGCTTGAGCCTCAGCCAGTCGGGGAGCTGGTAAAGCCCAGGTGTGCCGTAGCTCTGCCTTGCCACCCCACCGCAAGCACGAGCCTCCCCCCAGGAGCAGGGGGCAGCCTCTGGGGCAGGCGTGGGGTCTCCACCAGGAGAAGGCAATGTGCCTCTGTTGCCTGCCATCCCACACACGACCACCTCGCCCTGGGGAACAACCACAAGCCCTTATCAGGATTCAGCCCCTTGCTGTGAGGAGGAGGGATCGTTTTCCTTTCTGGGTCTCCCTGCTCTCCCTCTAACGCTCTGCTCTCTCCTTCCCTCTCATGCATTTCCTTTGACACTGGTCCCAGGCCCGCTGCCAAGTCTCAGATCCATTAGCGAGGTGCCTTGCTGACTGAAGCACAAATCAGGACGGATCCGGGTGCAATTAGCAGCTTCTAGCACCTCATCTGGAAGGCATTATCTTGGCTTTTGGGAGAGGGGGTTATGGCTTGGGAGGAGAAGGGAAAAATAAGATGGAATGGATATAGATGCCAAACAGATTAAATAAGCTATTTCTACCACACTTAGGAACCACCATCTAGCAGCTGACACCAACACACAAACAGATGTGCAATAGCCACCTGTGGGGAACCTAGTTACGGTACCAAGCTGGTGTGACCCACAGGCCTTCCCTCCCTGGACGATGTGGTTATTGGGTCCAAGAAGGTACCAAGATGGCATGAAGGTGTGCAGTTAGCCACAGCTTGCAATTGATGTCCCTCCTGGTTTTCCCCTACAAACCAAGGCTTGTGGTTTTGGTGTCTGCAAGTGCACTTTGGTCTACCTTGCCCTCCTCCTTCTTTGGTGCTCTGCTCCATCTGGCTCCCAGCACACTAAAATCCCTAATAACACGATGATGCTGTCTGTCTGTCACTTGAAGAGCCAAGATAGACTAGCACGTATTAGTTATGATGGCCCATATGTGTGTTGTAGACACAAGCCCCAGATAATATAGTTCTCATCGAGCCAGGACTCTGTACAAAATACACTGGCCTTAGTTCTCCTCACCTAGCCTTGTAGATACCTTTGAGGAAAACCTTGGTATTGCTCTCAGCAGAGACACAAGCCACCCCCTGCTCCCTTGACAGCTTGCTCTGGTCTACAGCCAGGGTGCATGGATGCACAGGAGGCTAGGACTCTTGGGCAACCACAGCTCCAAGCTATTGGGGCAGAGCAAACATACTTGTAGTGTGGCCTTCATGTTCCCAGAAAAGTCCTGCTCTTTCATGGGCACAATGGTACTGTCACAGAACATTCTCTGAGGGATTAAGATATTGCTGACCATTAGTAAAGGTGATGTCAGACTGAGTTTGAAACCATCCTTTTGCTCCAGAACAATGGCTGGCAATGATACACTTGTCCCTTGTCATCTCTGCAGACAAATAGGCTGCCCATTTTCCTTTAATTTGTCCTCCATTCCCTACCTTATGAAAGGGGCCGGAGCCAGTCTGTTCATTCCCTCTGCTTTTTCTTTCTGACATATCTCAGCTTTGGGGAGAAGACAGGATGGGAGTGGGGGAGCTGGGGGCTGTCCTGGGCCCCTCTGCAGTGACGGAGCAGTCTGCTGGGAAGTGGGACCCTGACGGCTATGGGGGGCCACTGGCAGCAGGTGGCTGGCATGCCTCTGAAATGGTGCATGTCGAGCTAGGAGCGTTCAGGGGAAAAGCCAAACACCGATCACAGTCTTTTCGTGCAGGAAAGCTCACTAGCCGGCAAAGCAAGGAGGCCCGGCTTTTATTTATTCATCTGGGTATGATCCCAGTACCCAGATGCCAGATCCCCCTCACTGTAGCACACACAGGCCATTCCACTTCCCAGGGCCACCTGCTGATGGCCAGGGGCTGGGGAAGCCAAGACTTCCTCTGAGCCAGTGATCTCATGTTATTCCTGTGCAGGCAGCAGCTGGAAGTAGCTGGAAACATCTCTAAGAGTAATTTTTCCTATACTGGCTGTTCCAGACAATGGTCTGTGAAGCCCTGCTGGTTAGTGAGCTCATGGAAAGTGGCCTGCACCTGGACTCAGGGGCCAGCCACCTTCTGAAGGCTTCCAGCCACAAAACCGAGGTGGCGTAGGTGCGGGGGTGCCTGGGAGCTATATTGACAGATGATCATATTTGTTAGTTCAAAGAGTTTGGAATGTGTTGCTATATTCTATGTTTTCTCTTGTTTTTCCTCTGGTAGATATGTGTATAGGAAAGGCAAAAGTGGTGATGCTTTATCCTGCCAAGAGAAACAGGACTGGCAATGGATGATGTTGGGATAACTTAGCAGTGAGGTGTCCAGAGGGACCCTGTGCAACTGCCCTCTCTGCTTTTGGTACAAGGAGGCAGAAATGCAAGGCAAGAGAAAAAGCCTGCACCTCCCCTTGCCCTGTCTATGCCTCGCTATCATGCTGTGGCAGGAGATGCTGCAAATTCTCCAGAGCCAGAGCTGCTAAAACACTTTCTGTGAGGGCAGAAACTGTGGCATTCATCCTTTCAGCATCCTTGTTCGTCCACTCAACATGACAAGGAGGTGCCCATGTGGTACTCTGCATTTCCAAACATATGAGCAGCTGGACACACAACGCCTGGAGACGAAGGGTGTAAAACAGCATCCAGGAGCCTCCTCTGGGTGAGGATGACCAAGTAGATGGGAGAGGGGCAGAAAGGGGGGAGTGGGTGTGCAACGAAGGGCACCACTGCCACAGTGGTGGGAATCACACCCCATGCAGAGTGCTGCTGTGCAGGAGTGGGGGATGAGGGAGGTTGCGTGCCCTGGGGGGCCGCGGGAGTGAGCATCTGCCCTCCCTCTGGTTGCAAGTGGCTGTGCCTTGCCTGCACACTTCGAGGCAGAGGACACCCGCGCACACTCTGCCGGTGGCTGCCTGCACGTACTCCCTTGTTTTCCTGGCTGGGGTGGAGGGAGAAGGCCTGGTTTCGGTTAAGCCCTCGGTCACACAAAGATGCCTTTCCTATTACTCTTTTGTTTTTTCTTCTAAGCAACGTTCCCATTTAACTCTTCCAACTCTCCCCCATAGCATAGCCTGCCCTGCCTGAGGGCTGGCCCAGGTCAGGGGCAATTTGGGAATGGGGGAGTTGTTAGACTCTGGGGATGGAAACCCCTCAGCCCCACAGAGGGGCTTTGGGAACCTCAGTGCATGGAAATGATGACACTGTTGAGAAGAGCTAGACCAGGATGAAGATACTCCAGTGGCATAATGCTAAGCATGGTAGAAATACCTAAAGAGTCAGTCATGGCATTATCATGACTGAATTTGGCTTCAGACTTCAAATCTGCAGAGAGGGAGTGGGGGAGGCGGAAAAGAAAACATGCAAAGGCCTTTTCAAAACCCAAGACCACAAGAAAAAACTTCCTATAAACAAATCAAATGGAAATATTTTTTTTAGTTCTATAAACATTCCCCTTGAAGCGTTCAACCCAAATATTGCATCACTATGCTAAGACATAAACAAATCTTGCAGTGAAAGAGATGCACACCAACAATAGACTAGCCTGTTTGCCTTGTCCGGGCTGCAAGAAGTGCAAAAAATAAACAAACAGGGCAAAAAGTGACAAGCAGAAGAGAGATGTCTGAGGAGTACTTATCTGAATATTCAAGGGAGGGAGGACCACCCCCCCAAATCCCACTGAGGTTGAATAAGGAAATCCAGCTCCTTCACGGTCCTTAGAAAATCGCAGCTCTGGCAGGTCATAGGACACCAGCCAGATTTGTCTTTCAGAAAGCAAGGTAGCTTCTGGTTTTTCCCCAAAAATTATTAAAAAATCATATTTGACATTAATATCTCTTGGGCAGAGGTGTATTTATTTTTACAGTGGTTATAATGGTGGTAGGAAGAACAAAACTAGCCAAGCTGTGCTGTTTTATACTGATGTTGCGCTTTCCCTATGGGGAGCACAGCCACTCACCCACAAGAAGGTTGTCATCCTCTAAGCAGCAGTTAGCAGCCTTTCAGCAGGAGGCAGGGGTCTGGGGTCTGGATTTTCATTGGTAAAAATCTTTAGAGACGCTTTTGAATGAAGAATTTGGCACCAAGTTTAGAAAATGTGAAGTAGCCCACAAGAAACACATACCCATAAGGTGATGCTGGGAGCCTCAAGACTGCCAGTTACTCTATCTTCCTGGGGTATAGGTACCCCTAATCTGGGTCTACCCTCCAATTTCTCACACTTTGGGGATTAACTATGACCCTGCAGACGGAGTATCTCAGTGATGGCACACAAAGAGACCTGCCTCCCATCCCTCCTCTGGCTCCTGCACAATGAAAGCACTGTCCCTGCATGGGAAAGGAGAGTGGGCAAGGGCAGGCTGAGTTGGAGGCAGAGCCAGAGGCAGGTGAGGGATGGGGTGGGATGCACCCTAGCACGACTGCACTCGTCAGTTTTGGTATTGCTCAGTATCGTGCATTTAGAGTCACAATACCATGCCGGGACCAATATGTGGCTCATCTCTCACACAGACACTGAGCTGCCAAGGATCTCCCAGCTTTGTCTCTCAAACCAAGAGAGAAGCAAGGGGCTGCACAAGTCACTCCGGTGGGAGGGGAATTAGCTGTTGTTCCAGCTCATGCAAGAGACACTGTAGAAAGGGCCACCAAAAAAAAAAAGCTGCTTAGCAGTTCAGTCTCACGGGAAAGTTTCAGTACCAGAAAGCTAGTATAACTTGAAACCTCTTGCGCAGATAAACTGGCTCTGTATTCTGCTGAGATGAAACAGAAATATGATTATGCTTGATCCCTCAGCTGGGGTCACACTCCTCAGTCACTGCAACAAGCAGAAGCAGCTACGATTTCTCTGGTGGCTTAACATCCTCCCTCCATGAGTCCTCCTGGCGCCGAGCTGTGCTATGCATGGTCCTCACACTCAGCGACCCTGGCCGAGCTGCCTGCAGCGCTGTAGGGAACAGCAAACCTTCTGAGACTATTTGATCTCCCTAGACTCTCGACAAAAACTTCTCCATGCATGCTTTGGTCTTGAGAAAATTACTTCAGGTGCTGCTGCGGGAGCTGATTTACGAGGGGAGGCTGAAAGAATAAAGGGTCTCACACACTTCTCATATTACATTGCATCCACACTGGTGTGAATTCAGAGGCGTTTATGCCCAGCTAACTGAGGGAGAATTGGGCCCAGACCCAGTATATCTGTCTGACCAACAGAGAGGATCAAAGACCTGTAAATGCTAATCAGGGGTGGTCCAAGAATATTAGAATCAGAAGTAATGGGATGAACTGTATCAGTGTAAAATTTAAGTTGTAGAGTAAAGATTGCAGCTGACGTCCATTCTCTAAGTCGTTGTTCTGCCTTCCACAAGAAGCTTCTAGGTATGGCCCACATCAGTCAGGAAAGGGGATTATTAAATGGGTTTTGGGTTTAGCACTGTCTGGCACACAGCAAGCAGACTAGATCATGAGTATTTTAAGTGCTGATGGCTTGCAAGCCTTCAGAAGGTGATCTACAAGCGGATTACAGCATCCTTCTCCAAATTCCCACACATACATACACTCATGCCTCATGCAATATCTAACACATTCAGTCAAATGAAATGGTGATAAATAAAAGCAGCTGGCAGGAATGAAAAATGCAGAATTTCAAAGCTTAGCCTGATTTTTATTTGGCTATAACTGTAGGCTGCTCCATGGTATCACCCCACAAAAGAATCAGAGGATTTCTATTTTCTTCCCTGAAAGGTTAGTTTGTTCTTTGGATTAAAAAGTATTGGAAACACTAAGCTATATAACCTTTTAAAGTTCATCTAACACTTGTTCTCAGAGTCTGTAGATTCCTGAGCTCCATAGTCTTGGTATCAGCTGTGGTTCTTTTTTCTAAAGGAGACATGGTTCCTAAAGGTTCAAAGAAATGACTGGTAGGTGCTTTGCTATTCTGCTCTTTAAAATGCAATAGAAGTGTATGTGTGCACAGTCTAATGCTAAGACAAAAGAGGGCATATATGCACAGGGGCAAAGAGCTGTAAGAGCAGCTATTTCTGCTTTTTTCACTGTCTCCGGATTGCAGTAGGGTGACAGTATTCAGTGAAGACACCGTGTAAAAGTAGAGAGGAGAGTATTGAAAGGATACTGCATTTAGGCAATGCATAGCCAGACTGACCCAAAGGAGAGGGACTTAAAATGGTTCAGAAGGCAGTGTCTGCAAGGCTTCACGTTGGAGAGTTGGAGGTACCGGTGAGGATGATATAAAAGGGTCATACTAGGAATAATGAACAAAAAAATGGAAATTGCAGGTTGGTAAAATACTGATGTTTTGGGAGGGGTGTGTGTCTAACTCCGAGTTAGGCAAGAGCGCAGCAAGGAGCAGACCTGTCCTGGGACAGTGTCTCCTGCAGGCTCCTCTGGATGGGCTAGCTGCTGGGGCATAATAGCTGGAGAAGGTAGGTTTAGGGATCGTGACACCTTTGACATTGCTTGGGAGGTCAGGAATGCCTTCTGGCCAGCTGGCGCCTCTAGGGAGAGGGGGTTTACCCCAGGGTGCAACCTCAGATGCTGAGGGCTCACACCAGCCCTCCTTTGGCCCCTTGAGCTCTTGGCTGACCCCTGGGCACTGGGAAGCACCAGCTCGTGCCCAGGGCTGGAGGCTTCCCCTCAGGCTGAGCCTGGAGCAGGACCTGCCAGTGCTGTGGGAGCTTCCCCACACTCCCCTTGGTGCCTGTCTGTCTCCAGGCCCTGGCTGCCAGGCTGGGATGTGGGTTAGCAGATTTTTTCCACGCTGTTTCTCCGGGATCCCTGACAGAGCCCATCAGAGCTGCCTTTTATCAGCACTGCACGCCTTAGTGAGCCTGTCATGACTCACAAACAATGTGCTCTGTGCTGGATTAATCCGGCCGGCTTTCATGCTCAGGATGTGGGCAACAGGCAGGGAGGGTGGGGGGGCACAGGGACAGATGCAGGGCTATCAGGGGCCCGGGAGACTGGGCATCCCCCCAACCTTTTCACTTGCTGAAGTTAAGGATTTATTTGAGGGCTGTTTCAGGGGACAGGGGAAGAACAAGCCACAGGCAATGAAAAAGAAAGAAGGAAAGGCAACAGGTGTGTGGGAAAGTGGTGAAGGAGGAGAGATTATAGGTACATAATAGGTGAATAAATTGACTACAACAAAGAGAGAATGTGCTGTAAAGGGAGATCTGCGTGCCTTAAAATGTAAGCTCCCTTGTTGATAGACATGACAGGTAGCTATTTCACATAGGTGTAATTACTCAGGGGCTGCACCACAGCTAAAGAGGTCTTTCCAGCTGTCAACATTAACCTGAACACCTTTAAGATACCTTTCTGTCTTGACTATTGACATCTGTAAACACTCAATAACTTACTTCAGATTAAGGGAAGCGGTAAAAAGTGTGAAATCCTAAACCCAGTGAAGTCTGTACTGATGGGAATAAGACTCCCATTGACTACTGTAGCACTAGGTTTCCATGCAGAGTCTCCACAGAGAAAATAAGTGGTTCGTCTAACATGAGAAGAAACTAACTGCTTTTTCCAACAGACTTCTGCAAGCCTGGAAACAGATAGCAGGGGAAATGGTTTGATAAAAGCCACCTAACCCAATACTGCACAAACATCTCACACTCCTTGCTATGATTCCTAGCTGAAAGTGTGCACACACCAAAAAACCCCTGATTTTCCCATGAGCTGGGGATGTTGCAGATGTGTGCATACATGTAATGTGAATGCATATGTTAACACATTATCTGTATTGCATATATACATATATATATCTCCTCCAATTTGAGATTCACAATCTTAATTTGAAATTATTCATCCTATCTATTGCATTTTAGCCATGAAAGCCCTATTTTCAGTACCTATTGCCTAAGTTCCTGTCTCCACTTGGAAGGGTGAACTACTTTATAACATCTTATCCTGTCTATCCACTGCACATACATCCAAAAGTTTCCAAATAATTTCCCGTTCAGGGACCTGAATAAGCTTGCCTGCTGCTGAAATGTCACCTTCTCTGGAGCTAAACAAAACATCTATTTAATAGTACATAGCAACATTGTCACAGCAAAAGATGATATGCATGGTCTTGATTTACATCCTATCCATCAGGGGACCATTTCTTATCATTACTTTGAGATGGATTTTGGTGAACCCGAAGGCACGAGGGCATGTACTACCAGCACTACCTCTTTCTGTACGCGGCAGGTTCATGGTGCTCTTGTATCCAGTCTCAGGACTTCACACATCCAGCACGGGCAGTGAAGTGAATGGTCATGATCACAAACATGGTTGCATTGGCTTTCACTGCATGAGAAGTTTCAAACTGTAGAAGACTTGTTGCTGAGTTCTGAGAAGGAAAGCAGGATACTAGGGGAAAAACAGGATATTTATTTAGGGCATTTGTCTGAGCTCCTTACTCAAGCAAAAGGTTTTACCCATTGCATTTGATAATTTCTAATGAACAAAACCTTTTCTTAAAGGCCAGTCCTCGACCTAAAATGTTGACTGACATTGTAAAACACTCCTCAAACGCAAGAGATGTCTCTGACTACTGATCCTTGAACTTTTTAAAAGAGGGAAACAAATGGACCCTAAGTGGGTCATTTCATACACCTGGGAGCCCACTGATTGTCCAAGTAATTCATATCAATGAACCCACTACAAGCAGAATGGTAGTTCTTTACAACATCCCCTATAGATGCATAGTACAGAGCATAGGCACAGCTGTACCCATATGTAACATATTTTATACCAATATACCTATCACTGTGCAAAAGGAGAATGATACCTTTGTGGGGATATGTTTCTTTTATATTGTTTTTACCGTGTCTGAAATAGTAATTGTACCAGTGTAAACAATCCTGTTGCCAATCCTTCTCTGACAGAAGGCAGAGCTAGCACCGGTTCACTGAGATTTATTTTATCTCAGAATATATACATTATGCCTTACGTACAAATGCACGGATATGTTCTGAAATAAATCTCAGGGAACGTGCGACATTTCTGTCTGATGTCAGGGTGAGCTCTTCACAACCAAGTCTGTGTCCCTGATTTGGACCCTCGTGGTAAAGTCAAGCCAACATCGAGTTGGTTTAGTTTACACCAGCACAGATTTCCTAATATAGACAGGCCCTATCTCTTATCCTCCCGTCCCACCCCCCTCTTTAATTTGGTGCTCTAAGTTTTGATGACTGAATCACTTCCCCTTTGTTTCTCTGATTTCTTTCCTAATCTTCTGCTCCTGAAAGATGCTTAGTTCCTGAATCCCTGTACAAATACTTTTTCTTTCTAAGCTTCTCACCAGCCAAACAAGGTTTTATTTGTTTATTTAATTTGACATGCCGAGAGAGAAATGATCCTATTTCCTATGGATTATCGAAGTAACAAATAGCTTTACAAGAGGGTAAACAAAGCAAAACTCATGCTGAAACTCCTTTGAACCAGGGGTTTCCCGCTCACGTCCCCTCCTAATGTGAGTCTTTCCCCTCTCCTGCCTGCTGCACATGGGATGACTTTCTGGTTGTGTTGGACTGTGATCGCTGTCCTCAGACCAGCCCGCTGCTGGGGCTGAGCTAGTCACAGCGGCTTCCTCCTCCTTCCCTCACCAAACTCACAATGAATTACCTAAAATACAGCTAGACAGCTTTGAACTGGCTCTGCAAAGAATGTTTTCTCCATCTTGTCTTTGGCTCCACAGCCCAATCCTGCCCCACCCCCAAGACCTGCCATCAATTTGCCATTTTTGCAAAGATTCAGAGAAAGAAAAACATGGGGGTGAGCCAAGGAGCCTCCATGGAGGTAGGGATGCTGTACTGAATTTTGTTGGGAGTTTTGTCTACCTCAGGGGCCAGGCATAGACACCTGAAAACATCACTCTGTGCACACACTTCCTGCAATGTACATTTCTGGAGAAAAATAAACAAAAAAACCCCAAAACCCAGGCCTGAATCTGGGCTAAAATTCAGAAGGACTTGGAGCCAGGGCTGCTGATGAGCTCCTCCCAGGACGACAGACCCCAACAGAGCGCAGCTCACATATTTTCGGGTGCTTAGTTTAGAGGGCTGGGGCCTGGCTTGCTCCCCTGCTGCCCCCAACATCCCTTTCTGTTTATTACTTCTGCCGTAATTGGGAGGCATGTGTGGATGAATTAAACATAGCAGGACGGATGAGAAAACTCTCCCTCTTAGCTGGCTGAATGAGCAAATTTAACTGAGCCTGTTACCCACTGAGTATCGTGCCGACATGCCAGGGTCCAGTTTCCTTTGAGCTCGCCCTTTCATGCGGAGTCCCTCCATGCCCCCTGCCTTGCTCCGCACAATATCAAACAGCTGGAGTTTCTGTGGCCCCGAGGAGGAGCCTTTGCATCCGACAGCAGCAGCAGTGGGAATTTTGCCCGGGATCAGAAAGGGATGGGGCCAATCCCAGGCAAGCCAGTAGCTGAGGATCAGCAGGCTCTGGCATCTCCTGAGGGGGATGGGTAGCCCCCAAATTTAGCTTGTGCCTGGTCACTGTCCACAGTAAAAGCTTCCTTATACCTGAGGGAATGGGATTAAAGGAGAGGTTTTCAGCTCTCATACTATGAGCTTCAGCTGGGCCAGTGGCACCCAGAAGTCAGTTCTGGTGGATAGTTTGAAATAAATGGGTGACAGCCTAGAGCTGGTGTCTCCACCACAGTAGCAGGACTACTGCTGACATGTCCAGGGATGCCAAGGGGACATGGCCAATTGAACCGGCATCCTGCTTCGTCCCCAAGCATTTCTCCCAGCTTTAACAGCAGGGGCAGGTGAGAAGAGCACAGTATGAAGGATGCTGCTGCACCTCGCATTTCCTCCTTCCTGGGGATAAAAAGGGAATGTAATCCTGTGGGGCTGCAATCTTTTTTCCCTAGCGTTAAACAAGCCCCGGGGCACTTCTTTGCACAAGGTGGCTCTAATTCAGCTCCCTCGCCTATTTCTTCCCATCTCTGTAAGCCTAAAACTAGTCAGGGCTAATTCAATTCCTGTTTTAATTTAGGACAGTTTACGACTGCTCTAAATTAGGAAACCACTGTTTTTCAGACGAGCCAGGTGCTAGAGGTCTCAGCACTTGTAAAAATTAAGCCATTCAGTGAGGTGTCTACATATGGATTTAGCACCTGAGGACTGAGTTACTGAGCAGCCTAAAGAAAAACTCAGAATCTGGGAAACAGTTCTTTAAAAGATAATTAGACAGCAAAGTTAACATTGTGGAGGAAGGAAGTTTGTGTTCAACCTGATAAGCCCACCCATTCAAATGCAAGTTGAAGAGCCATCAATATATATTCCCTTGGAACTTCAGAAACCCTGCAGAAAAAATCAGTTTTGACATTTTCAGTACCCCTGTCATAAACCAAGGAAATGGGAAACCCAAACCCAAACATAAAAAACCCCAAATCCTTCAAATCAACCTTATGTGTAAGAAGTGGGTAATCCAGGAGCACAGGCCCCTCCTACAGTACCACTAAGCAGGAATGACTCTGAAACCTAATGATGACATGAGGATAAACTTTACCTTTTTCATCTTCTTCTCTAACTGAAGGACTTCAGATTTAGCAATTACAGATCACATTTATCATCTATGCTCTGTGCAAGTCAAAGACATGAGAAACCTATCCTGATCTTTCAATGACAGCAGATTTGTTTCAAGCTAGTATTTACTGACAGGCTTTGAAAGATGAAGGATTTCTCTTCACCTCTGGGTAAATTTATGTTTGGGGACACATATTCATCCTTTGGGGTGGGGAGAGGCAATGAACAGGAGCTGGTTTGGTTTAATCCCAGGGAGTGGTGTCATTGCCTTTTTTCTGAAAAGTTGTGCCTGAGACGCTTTCCCTGAGAACAAGCACCTGCCAGGGGGGATGGTTGGAAGAAAAAATCATCAGTTTTTTGTCTCATTTTTCTCCATGTCACCTCTAGAGTAGCTGTATACCTTATGGGTTTAGAGAAGGAGTCAGTCACATTCCTTGAAACCAGCTGACTAAAATCACACATGGACTGTTTGACCTCCAGGAAAAGGCACTGTCTTCATTTAGCAAAATACTAGCCCCTGTGCTTTGGGGGAAAACTGCAACTGGAAATAAGTATTTGAGTGCATCTTATTCAACCTGAATGCATGCAAAGTTTTGCCTTTTACATAGCCATGTCTCTTCCCCCTCCTCTCCTTCCCTGCCTTCATTTTTGTTTCAGGCATCGTGACATCCTGATCCAGATGGTCTGTTCCGGGCCCTACAACAGGGCAAACAGGATGGGAACCCTCTCCTGGAGGGAATGAGCCTGTAGATGATGCCAGGCAGGGACAGCACCTCAGGCCCCGTGAGACAACTATGCAGGTGCTTGAACTTCAACCACATAACTGGGGAAACTGAGGCACGTAAGTGATGACAAGACTTGCCTAATCCCACCTGGCAGCATTGCACAACTGGAGCCTGGGCTGGGCAGACCCGTGGCAGTGCTCACATATGGTTGCTCCTATGTACTTCCAGCAGGTGCCTGGTGGTATAGGGACAGATGGACTTAAACGGTATCTTTCCCAGGAAGCTCAACAGGTGGTTGGAGCAATTTCTACGCAGCTCGCTGGGCTTGGTCCCTCCTGGGAAGAAGGCAAGGTCTCCAAGGAGGTCTGCCACAAAGTGATATTTACAAGCAGCCCATTTTGTTACAACTAATGACTGCCCAAGGCCCTCTCACTGTGATTGGTGCCATCCAGTTTCACAGCCAGGATAAGGTGGGATGGCCACCGGTGCAGGGGCACCCGGGGGACTCTGTGAGCCACCAGGCCCGGCCAGGGCAGCCACTTCAGTCAGTGAGGCCTGGCGGCTGCCACCCCACCACCACCCCGCCGTATCCCTGGGGCTGGGGGAGCCACTGCCCTGCCGCCCCCGTACCCCACAGCCAGCGGGGCGGCCTCCCTCCGCCCGGGCCAAACTTTTCGGCCCAACTTTCCCGCTTCCGCGTGCCGGGGGGAGCGTGGCAGGCGGCGGAGAGTGGCCCTGCAGCTGCCGGCGGTCTCCTTCAGGGTTAGGCACCGGCCACATGATGCCAGTTAGTGTTATTATGGGGGGGGACACACACGACATGGGACGGGGCACAGCCACTGCCTGACTTTTGGGGAAGGGGGTTTATTTTGCATTTTCTCCTTCTTCTGGCTCCTCCTCTTCTTCCCTCCTCCTCAGGGGGAGGGGAGGAGGGAGGCTCTGGGGCAGGAGTAGCCAGAGCAGGGAATTGTTTGGGAGTTCAGTCATCCAAAAGCCGTCTCTCGTATGGAGGGTCTGGCTTCCCGCATCCCGGCGCCTCTTCCCTCCTCCTCCTGCCGTGCCTGAGCTCTGCGCGGCCCCCCATCCCCAGCGGCAACCCGCAGAAAAAACACAACCACCACCCCCAAACCAAGGGCCCCCTGCCTTCCCCTTCCCCCCCCCAAAACAGGCTTTCCCCCTCTCTTTTTCTCTCTTTCTCTCTTGTTTTTTGTTTTTTTTTTTTTTTCTCTGTGTGTGTGTGTGCTGAATTCCCCGCAGATCCGGCCTGGAAGTTCCCAGCTCCTGGAGTTAAGCCTCTTTGTTGCTTCCCTTCGTTTGGGGCATCTTTGTGTTTCCCCGCCTGCTCCACCGGAGACTGCGGTGAGTGAAGCGAAGGGGGCCCGGGCCCGGCAGTGCTGGCGAGGGGCTGGGAGGATGGCTGTGGTGGGCAGCGGGGCACAGGGCTTTCCCCCCTTCTTCAGCCAGTGGCGACGGTGGTCAATCTTTGTGTCAGAGTTTGGGAAGTTGGTGTGGGGATGCAGGGAAGGGGGTTTGCTTGGCGATGTGGGAGATGTGACAAGGGAGGAGTGGAGACCCACCGGCCCCACCAGCATGGGGCTTGTTTTTGCTCAGGCAGGTGGGGGGCTCGGCTGTTTCCCTCCAGCTCTTCCTCTTCAGTTGGGCGGCGTTAATGGAGGGCCCAATGCATGCATACACACCGCGGTGCTCCGGCGCCTGCCTGAAACTTCACCAAAAGCTTGGTCCGCAACATCGCCCTGTCCTTGCTGCCGGCTAATTGAAGAGAGATGATGCATGGTGGACAGAGGGAGAGGGAAAAGCTGTGCAAAATAAACCCCAGGTTCATCCTCTGTTGCTCCAACTCTTGTCAAAAACTGACGGGAGTTTGCAGGCAAGACCCAGCTCTGGCAGATGCAAAGGCATTTCAGTTTGAGCCCTGTGAAGGGGCTGGTGCTGCTGCTGCAAAGAAAAGCGGGGGTGGGTAATCTGCGAGTTAAATTTTTGACCTCTTCTTTTGTGACTGTAGAGTTTTTAACCCTGGTGCAAGGATGAGGAGTGATTTGGGTTGGGAGAAGTAATTTTCTGCTTGGTGGTGGGATGCTGTAGGATTTGTGCATGTGTGTCTCGCTGCTTGGACTGCAAATTTGGCAGGTCCCCCGTACGGTGCCTGTAAATAGAAAATGTGCTGGGGAGAAAGTGGGATGCTGAATTTGTAGCCATGTCCAAATGAGACTTTTTAAAGTGCTCTGAAGATATTAATAATTACTGTGAAAAACAATAGCAGATTTTTTTCTAGTACCCCGACTGGCAAAAGGTATTAAATACAAATCTTGTATTTTTGGACATTTCCCCAACTAATTCTGATACCCCAAGTGTTATTTCACTGGCATTGTGGGGAAGGCAGTTCAGGTCTATTAAAGGGGATTTTTTGTCCTTGTTTGTTTTAAAGAAACTCTCTTGACCTCTCTGCAGCATTATGCGAGTGGGATAACAGGAATACACACACATACTGTGCGCCCGCATGTAATTCCCGGCATGTCTTAAATTGCTTGTTTTTCTTGGTGCACAATTCTCTTAATTTCTACACTGCTCCTGTGGTGTCTATTCGAGACATTCATTTGCAATCTGTCACTAAAGTTTCTTTTCCCATGGGCTAAAAAGCTACTGTGGAAAATATCAGAAGTGTGTGGGCATTTTGTAAGTAGGATTTTAGCTTAGTCCTCTTTTCTTTTGAAACTTACCGCCTCAGTGTGCATATGTTTAGAGGAGGGTTCTTGCATATTTATACATGTAAACCTACATGCACACACTTTTATTTAATGGGTTGGATATTGAGGTTTATGGCTCCAGGAAGGATTTCAGCAGAAACACATCATGGGTTTTCAGTGAAAATTTGTTCCGTTTATTTAAGTGACCTAAAGAAATGAAGGTGAAATAACTTCCTGTGTTAATAGGAGTCATCTTGGGATCTTCTGAAGTAAATAGCATAGAGTGCTGTGAGCTCCCTGCTGGGTGCATGATATTCTCTGACAAGAAATAAATGGAGTTTTGTTCCATGTACTTTTCTTACCTCTCCCCTCTAGATACAATTACAGGGACTCATCCTACAAGGCAGACAAGGTGCCAGTAGGTGTTTTCTGCAAGGGTTGAAGTCAGATACCAAGCAGTCTTCCCTGCTGGTGCAGTTCCCATTGGGGAAAATGAGGCAGGTTCATCTCAAGGGCGCACAAGGGTGCAGATTTGAAAAGCAAGTTCAGTTTTCTCCCTTTCTCATACACGCACACACCTACAGGACCTTTCTTTGAGAGATATCCCAGTACAAGTAGCTGATTCATACAAATCTCTGCTTGGTGCAAATTAGGATTACAGGTGAATGTATGTGTTACAAACAGGCATGTGATTCTTATGGGTGCTCTGAATCCCTGCAGTCTGGAAAATACAGCTTTTCTGTATCTTGTACTGACGTGATACAGAAGCACAGAGCGAGAGGTACTTAAAGATTGCAAAGTGAAACCCAGTGCCTGGTTTGCAGAGGTCTTCCCAGCCCTTTGGGTGTGAGACTCCTGGCTTGGAGTTTTGCTCTGTTGAAGGACAGGGGAATCATTGTCCAGTCCTCTCCACTCCTTGAAGTTCTGCTCTGTCCTCAAAACTAACAGCAGATGCATCCCTCCAAGCCCTCAGTACCAACTTGCAGCCCCGCAGTTTCTGGGCTGCTGGTACAGATACTTCCATCTGACTGGGGCTGGCAGAGTTGGCCCGTTGGGAGCCAGCTGGAGCCTCCTGCTGAGCAAGGAGCATTGCAGGTGGGGCCATGAAGCAAGCAGCCTGCTTTGCCCCCACTCTCCCCAGTGATGCAAAGGGGAAACTTCCTGAGTGAAGAAAACCAATACATTTAGGGCAGACCTGAGTTTTTGCAGTTTCTTGCCATTGTTACCGAATGACCACACTTGACTAAAGCACCAACAAATCTACCTGCCAGTGCTTCCCAGCCTCTTCCTGAATTGCACGTCCTCAGCAGCACAGAAACCTCAGAGTCTGCTACCATGCCGAGAAAAACAAAAAAACCCCACCATATTACTATTTCTTCCTGGGCTGTGAGAGGGAAGATGGGTGACAGGGCAGGAAAGACACTCTTCAGGTGGAAGCACAGGTTTGGATGTGGAGCTGTTTGGGCTGTGTCCTCAGCTGATGCACGTACCCTGTGTGAGCTTAAAGAATCTTCTCCACAGCCTTGGTTTTTCCATGCAGAAAATGGAGCTAAACCCTGTGCCAATGGGGTGAGCACTGTGACAGAGCAGATATTGCCATCCATGTTGACTCTTGTCAGCTGATCAGCACCCATCCTCGTGTCTTTCAGAGCAAAGCTCAGGTGCACCAGGGAGGACCGGCTTTGCTGTTCCAGGCTTCACGTGAGCTGCTGCAGGGCTGGAGAGGCACCTTTATGCCTCCAAATTCACTCCATTTTCCCAGAAAACAGACAGGCAGTCTCCCCAAACCCATCCTTGTGCACCTTACGAAGTTAGGGAGCAGTGGCAGGGAACAGTACATTGGGGACCACGTTGGTTGTTTTAGCCCAGGTTAGCCCACAGGTGGGTTTGTAGAGACCTCGGGCTATGTTAGTCTCAGTTTAGTCACTCAGCCCACAAGAAGTTATAGCAGCAGAAGGCCAGCGTAACTCTGAGTTAACAAAAGTTTCTTTGGCACTAGATAATGGTGGATTGGTTGTTTTAATGCCTGTCGCCGAGTGCCTCAGAGGTATGAGGCACAATTCCCTTGGACTTCTTTAACGTGCAAAGATGACTCAATATATTAGTGCTGGCATGTTACGGATGAAGGCTTGCAAATCTCTCGGTTTAAACCGTTACCTCCTGGGCTAAAAACTACGCAGTGCAAAGTCAATGGTTGGGATGGGTTATCCTGCAAGGAAAAAGCTCTCTTGTAAAATCTTCAGATCTCTGGTTAGAGTGACAACATCCTGAGGAAAAACCTGCTGCTGCGTATTTTGGTGCTGCTGTGGTCAGTCTTGATTTAAGAGGTTGTTATGTATTCCAGTTCCTAGGCCACGAGAACAATTTAAGGAGAATAATGAATAAATGAGTTGCAGGTCCTTAGGTAGAACATGGGTGAATATAATCTTCCAGTTTTCTAAATGTACTTTGGGTAATTGTTCAACAAAAGTTATCGCAAGCATCTTTTTTTTATTTTCTGGTATTTGGTTTAGTTCCTTCTGGCCCCAAATCATACAACATTGCTTCTGGAGCTTCATTGGCTGAATATAATGCCTGAAGCCATTTTTCTGGAGGGAATCCTTGTTCTAGGATGGGAAGCTTTCAAAATTTGCTTCATATGCGTATTTGCACATAAGAGTTTTTTAAAATCTACTCTCCACAAGAGCATGTGCTCCAGCAACGCAGCTGTATGAGAGTACACGGGAAGCTAAGACAAAAGGAGTGTGGATGCAGTAGAAGCAAGTTGACTGAAGAGCTCAGAAAGATATTTGTTGCAGGGGCAAAAAAAAATGCTCAATGCTTGCACAGTCCCAAAGCTGCCACAGGCAGTGCCGGGCTTCCCACATAAAGAGGGAACAACAGATCCCTGCCCTGAGGATGTTGCATGCTCCTCTTATTAAAATGGCCTCTCCCCTACAAAAGGACAAGTGGGACGGAAGACTCGGCTGTGCC
Organism: Phalacrocorax carbo; assembly: GCF_963921805.1. Classification (NCBI taxonomy): domain Eukaryota; kingdom Metazoa; phylum Chordata; class Aves; order Suliformes; family Phalacrocoracidae; genus Phalacrocorax; species Phalacrocorax carbo. The sequence goes on along the minus strand of NC_087513.1, from coordinate 92,193,949 downwards.
TGATGGGGTTGTTAGCAGAGCACCTGACACAATGCAGACAGGGTGCCTGAGAGGGGATCTCAGGGCTGCCCTTGTGTGTTCTAGGAGCTCTTGAGTGAGAAGCTGTGCCAATTTATTTTGGCTCTGGTAGGATCGATGGAGGGAAATGTGCTTCAGGGAGCGTGTGGGACGTGCTCAAGCTTCTTCACCCTCCTCATGGGCAGTCTGCCAGCACAGAGGTGAGAGCCAAACTTTACCCTTGCTTTGTGCTCAGCTGCTCTGGGGAGACTTGCTGCCCTGTGGCCGAAACCCTTCCCTGAGCTCCCCTTAGACATGAGGATGGCGGCTGCACCTTGTGCCTGTGCAGTGGGTCGGAGACTTGCTGGGTGAAGTCCAAACCACACCACAGCATGTTGCCTATATGAAAACCCACTCTTGTTGAGTTCACAGAGGTTTTGGGCTGCAGTGTGTCTGTATATGTCTGTGAAAGCCAGATGGTGTTTTGGAAACTGGTCATTTTTCATTAACTTCTGTGCCCAGTGTAGGCAGTAAGCCTTTCATTCTGAGCCCTGTGGTGGCAATGCCATTTTGGTTCTACAAGGTCCACTCTGGCAAAGACATTAGCCAGCAGGTCGTACTCTTTATGCAAAGCCATGGTCCTGGGGCCCTGCCAAATGCAATGATGTGTTCGCTGGTTGCAATGTCAGCGAGTCTGAACAAGCTTGTGTGTCTAAAGACTGTGCATCAGGCCCTTCTGCTGTTTTTTAAATCATAAGAGTTGAGAGAAAATGGGTGCAGAGATCCCTGCCAGAACTGTTTTGTCAGCCTCCAAATACCAAACTGAGGTTGCTTTCTATTTTTCTCCTAACTAACAAAAGGACAGGTTAGGCAGAGCCCTGTGAATCAATGTGGTGACATTAGTGTGGTTAAGAAAACTTGTGGTGACATAAACCTACTGAGGTAGTCTTTGAGAAATAAACCTCAAATGTGGATACAATGGCCTAGAATATAGCATTTATATACAAAATGCATCTTCCTCTGATAATGTCACTGAAATTTATCCTGTTACTTTTGCGTAGAGTAGCCACCTCGCTTAGTGATGTCACTGTTTTAGGACACAAGCCTGGCATGTGAGGAGAGCTGGGTTTGGTTCTCTACAGCACAGATTTCCCACTGAGTTGGGGCAGATTACTCTTTGCCTCAGCTCTTCACCTGCAAAACCTGTAAGTGGCACTTCCCTGCCTCCTTGTGGTGTTGAGGATAGATCTGCTGAAGATAGAGAGAGACCATAGATTTGCCGGCCCTCAGAAAACCTCTCGGATAAGGGCCATGGTTGATTTCAGCAGGGAGCCTCCTGTGGCATTGGCAGCCCAATGGGAGGCTCCTGTGGTTGCCTCTGGGGACGTCCACCCCTGCGTGCTAGGTGGATGTGGGCTCTGTAAGGGCTATGTGATGCTTTTGGTTTGGAGGGTAGGCTGGGCGTGTGGCTATAGAGAAGCCGCTTTCTGAGCATGACCCCTGGGGAGTCTAGCGTAGGTAGCAGCACTGCAGCTGCAGCGAATTTATGGCTCCAGCCAGTGGTGGTACAGAGAGGCCATTGTAATCCTATGTACTGTACAGTGTACGTCTCAACAGGCAAAGTGCCTCCTGGGTTGGGATTTCTTCCCCCCCCTCCCCCCCCATCCCTTCACGTCTAGCTTTATGAAGTTCCTCCCGTTAAATTGCAATTTTGGCCTTATCTTCAAAGAAGCCCTTTGGTGCCAAGCTTTTAAAGGTAGGGAGGAGGCGAGAGCAAAAACATCAAATCCATTAACAGCCCAGTTGCCAGAGAAAATGTTTTTTAAAACAAAATCTGAAACCTTAGTGTTTGAGATCCAAAGCTGAGATTGAATACAAGCATGGGCCTTGTCCCCAGAGAGTCACAGCTCTGGGAATATGCTGGCAGAGACCATGGAGCGAGGATTCTTGTGCATGCACGCACACAAATAGACAATTATTTGGAAGCCAATAGTATTCTGGATGCTGAATAATAATTTACTTCATCTAGTGCCTTCTGTCCCAAGTTGCTCTCTGAGCTCTAGCTGATGTGGAGATGGTTCTCATCGCTCCAGCCCTCCACTGGATGGCAGTCCCCTCTGGGGCAGGAAGGTGGTGCTTGCCTGCACGCACATTCCTTGGCCGTGGGTGGTAGAAAGGACTAGCTGGCCCTGCTTCTTTAGAGCTTGCCGCTGTCAGTGAGATTCCTTTGGGTCCCCTGGATGGTGATGGGAATGTGATTTTTACTTTTTTTTTTCCCCCAAGAAGAAAGCTGCTTGTTTAACAAACCCAAGCATTGTCAGATTGAAGGGCTGGATTTGAATCCCAGCGTCAAGACATGTCTTCAAAAATGTGCTGGGTGGGATTTTCCAGAAACACCTGGGGGGACTTTAATGATGTGGTGGAGAGTCAATAAGACTTGTGCATTGAGAGACCAGACAGCTGTCCCCTCGCTTTTAAGTACAAGCTCATGCTTGGTGGGTTTGTGGGACGGTCCCACTGTCACCAGTGTGGCGGCTGCTCAAATCAGTCCTGAACACCTACTCCTGCACAGAAGTGGACTCTTTGTTTCAAAAGTGGGTATCAGGCACATCTTGGCTTGCAGGCAGTGGAGCTGCAGCCTCTAAGCCAGAGCCATTTGGGCAGAAGGACGACCTAATTATCCAGCTGTAATGGGCTCTAAATCCAATGAGGAGCACCCCATCACTGGTTCCTTCTGGGGCCTTGCGGCACAGCCAGCCAGACCACAGTAGAGTTGTTGGGACCCTGGCAGGACGAGGGCTTGATATGTACTTGCTTTTGAGTCCCTGTGGGGACTTTCCTACCCCTCAGCTGGCCAAGCAAAGTATCTGTCTTGTAGCTGTCAGCCAGCTCTGGAGCTGGAGGCTTGTAAGGTGAGACAGGGCTGTGAGAAGCTGGAACATGGAGGGCTCCTCAGAGAGGCATACCACCTGCTCTGGATGTGTCCATCATCACTATTTCATCACACTGCTGTTGCTCTTGGGGTGTCTGGGGCTGGCCTGAAGGGAAAAGGTCTTTGCTTCCTAGCAGGCAGGGAGCAGAGCTCCTGGCTTCATGCCAGCTTGTGCCTGAACATTTCTGTAATGCTGTAGAGCAAGAGTCCAAGGCAGCACAAGGGCTAATTGCTTTTGAGAACCTTGCTGCTTGACCACCTGAGCTGTGGTGAATGTTGCAAGAGTAGTTTAGTGCATTGGTACCCCAGCTTCAGGCCCTGCCAGAGATCACTACCCAACCAGTAGAGAGGGGCAAGGTCTTGGGATCATGGTCAGCTATGTTCAGTGACCATGCAGCTTGTTAGCTCTGTGACAGATGCTGAGGCAGGGGGGTCAGTACCAATGTATGGAGCTGGAGCCCAGGTCCATTGTTTGCTCATCCTGCTTCCCTTTTGGCAGGGAGGCAAGTAGCCAGTCTGTGGATGTGTTAGGGAAGAGCAGTGTGGTTTACATGGCTACAGCAAGACAAGACAGCCCTGTATATCATAGGACAGGCATCAGTCTGCTAGTGTTCGCTAGATGTACTTGCCTGGTATGCAAAGATGCAATACAAGCTGTGGGATCCTGCTGATTGCATCATGAAGCCTGTTGTCTTTTGTGGGAGCAAGGGTCAACTATTTACACCGTGTAGCATATTAGGCAGGATTATACTTGCTAAATGTACAGTTGTCAGGTTTTCCTCATGACTGCCGAGACTGTAGATTTGGGGAGGAGGGAAAAGGAGCACCAAGAGAACAACATCAAGAGCAAAGTGGCAAGCTGTGTTTATCGTTGGTGCTTGACCTGCACTCCACCCTATAATCTGTCTCCCCTGGGATAGCTTTGGATATCCCTAACCTCTGAGCCACTTCAAAGAGCCACCTTTAAAAAAACTTCCCAAACTAGTGACCAAGCAAACAAGCAAAAATTTCAGCAGCCACAAAAATGTGACTGTAACCCAATTTTTGCATAGCTACAGCACAGAAGATAACTAGAGGTTTCTTAACATTGACTGTCTGGATGAAGGCCTGAGAAAGGCTTGCCACGCCATCTTCCCCCATCACCATATTCTAAAACCTGAATTATTATTTGTATTACAGTGTGTGTACAAGTTTTAACCAAGTCTGGGACCCGGCTATGTTAGATGCCATGCTAAATTGTAATGCGAGACAGTTCCTACATCCCCATTCGAAACAGCAAGACAAATGCAGAACAGAACATGAAAACAGAGCATGAAAAAGGACACATGTGCCTTGGGGTGGCTCGGCAGGTCAGGACTGGAGCTTAGTACAGACTCTGTATTGCCTGATATTCAGTCCCGTGCTCCATCCTCTGCCTGCTCTTCAGAAGAGGAGGTCAAAGTCAAGGATTGCTAGGGCTTGACTGAGAGTTGTCTGCCTTGAAGCTGAGAGTTATCCATAGCAGAGTCTCTCCTCCTTAGCCCTCACATCAGTCAATAAAAAGTGATGTGGCTTCATGTGCTCTGGTAAGCTGTTGCCTGAATGGGGCACTTGGTGCTGCAGGTGTTGTTGGTAGTATCTGGTTGCTGTGGCATGCCTTGCGTTGGGGTGGGCAGCTGGTCTCGTGGAGCTGAAACTCCTGCCTGTTTTCAAAAGGCAAATAAGCAGGAGGTCTGCTGGGGCATTGGGGAAGCTGCAGGTGAAAAGCAAGAGTGTGTGGCTGAAGGGGAAGGAAAGGAGCCAGTTATGACTTTAATTCTCTCCTGTCAGCTAGTTTTCAGTTGCAGCATTGTGCTTTGAAAGATAGCTGGAAGAGCAGAGAGCCAGTGTAATAAAAGTGTTTTGCTTCCAGCATGCAATCTCGAGTAAAACAATGTCGTTACATAGTGTGCCGCCTTTCTTGCGGGGTCTGGGACTGTGCTGCTCCCGCTCTGGAGGCACTGGCTTTCAGTGCATGAGCCAAGGATAAACTCAAACAGATGTTAAGGCAAAGTCCGTGGCTCGTGCTGTGGGCCAGGTGCAAGCAGAGACATTGCTCACTTCTCCATGGTCAGCACAGGGGTACCTTATGCTGTAGGGAGGTGCAGGAGGAGGAACAAAGAGCAGCAGGGATACAGAGAGCTGCTATTCTGGAGAGCTGTGGGCCATGTTGATCATGTGGCTGGGGTTACACAGGGGTACCCACAACACTAACCTGTCCCCTGCAGGCACAGATAGCCCAGGATGGAGCAGCTATGTGGACACTAATGGTAGGACATGAGCAAAACCTGGCTTGATGGGGTAACAAGGAGCTATGTCTCAAGTTCAGTGAAACCTCAGCAGGTTCTTTCACCCCTCCTTTCTTGCCTGACTTACAGCACTGTTTTGGGGAGCCGGTGGAGATGCATAGGCACCTTCTGGCACCTGTTTGTTTGTGGACAGCTATTGGCAAACTCTTGGGGTGCTGCTCGTGGTCATGCCCTGCTGCTGAGTGAATAACAGCCTGAACTGCAGTTGGAGGCTTGTTGCATAGAGGAATGTTTTGAAACTTGTTTTAATGGCACTGTGTTGCCAAGGGCCCTTTGTGGCTGGATGAAGAGGTGACTCCTTCCCCTGCTGTGCAGGGAGAGGAGCCTATCTGAAGCAGAATTCCTCCATTTTTCGAGTGGATTTGATCTGCCCTCTACAAGCCAAATCATTTAATTCAGAAGACATCTTAGATGAGGTGTTTGGGCCCTTGCAGTTTCTCCCTGGCTCAGTCAGTGCCTTGGGAGTGGCGGGAGATGCCAGATAGCTGCACAATTATGGCTTCTTCTTCTGTGTTGGTCCCAGGTGTCTCCTTATGCATGAAAGCCTGCAAGGAGACACCAACGCAGCTGTTGCCTTAATTTCTGTCCAGATTAATTAGGCAGGGCATGGGATGAAGAAGGTGTCAAAAAATTGGTTTGTGCCACCCATCCCTCCTTGTGCTTAGGGGAATAGCCTATTCCTCTCTCTCAGCACACACATCCCTCTCAGTTTTGTTGGAGAGGCTTTTATCCCTCAGACTCTGTAATGGGGAGGGAGAATGGGATTGCAGCTGAGGCTGCTAGTGTGCCTATGTTCCCCACGTGTGCTGCCTCCCAAAGGATGTGGGGGCTGCTGCCAGGCCCTCACACCCCCCTTTCTCCCCATCTTCTGGCTTTAATTGAATCTATTCTGCCTGAGGTCCCTGCATGCCAACAAGTTGCCAGGGCTGAGAAAGTCTTGTTGGGCTGTATCCCGGATGCCCCTGTCCTTACTTGTTTTGGGGAAGGCTGATAAGGAACAACTCGGGGTGCCTCCCCAGGCGCCAGCCTGCTGCTGGAGAGATGCTCCTCACCCTCACCAACACAGAGCGAACACGGGGTGCTGGCATGTCAGAGCGGGTTCGGGGAGCCTTTGCCCGGGCAGGGTGGCTGCCTGCAGTTGCAGGCAGGGCTGCTGCCTCCCCAGAGGTTATTCTGGAGAAATACCATGCTTGAAAGGAAGGCCACATCTCTCCTGCCCTTCTTCCCCCCTGGCTGGTGGATTGGGGCACAGAGGTTCAAAGGCAGCGTTTTCAAGTCTCCGCCAACATTTCCGATCTCACAACGTTTTGCAGACTGGGAGGGTTTTGTGTTGACCTGTCTCCTTACAGGCAACCAGAGAAGCAGCTCAGTGGGGCTGGCGGACATGGCATGCACCAAGGTGCCAGCATCTGCAAGGGGCACGTAGGCACTGGGCCAGAAATCCTCACCAAGCTGCTAATGAGACACAGATTGACAGCTTTATCTGGGAGCCTGCAGCCATGGGCTTCTAGAGCTTTCTGCTGAAGAAATATGAGTAAAAGCTGGTGGTAGATAAGGGTTGGAAAGGAAGACCCTAAAATAAAGAACCTTAGAAAGGCCATCTGGGATGGACCTCAGAGATTGCCTCTGCCAGAGACTCCTCTTGTGGTTTTTTTTTTTTCTGAAGGTCTCCTTAACTACTTGGGGGCTGCAAAAGATGACTCATTTTCCATGTAACACTTTTGTAGTCAATATGTAAGACCAGCAGAGGTTTCTCTCTGGCTTTTACAGTGGAGACTCTCCAGAGGCTTTGCTGGGGTACAAAGCCCTGGAGGCTACGACAAATGTACTCCCCTCTTGCACAGGGAAGGACGCTCCCAACAGATGTTTGTTATCGGCAAAGCAAAGCAGGGGAACAGACAAACTTCAGCTGGCGAGAAATGCAGAGGGTAATTGTTGTTGTTTCCCTGTTGGGCTTGCAGAGGGAATTCTGGAAGCTGCTTATTGCCCCATTGTTACAGTTTTTGTTTATATAGCTTATCTCTTTCATGAGAGACTATTAAATCCTGTAGCATGTTGTGGATGTGACGATATGAGAACAGCTTGCTTTACCCATCTGAGGGCAGAGTGTGCCAGCTGCACAACTGGATTTAAAATCACAGAGCAGCACTTCCTCAAAACTGAGGAGTGCTTTTCATCCTAAAAGACTTTATGGTATTCTCCAAATTAAGAAATGGTCAATAATTTCCCTATTGGTAATTCTGAGATTGTATTTCCCTTATATAGCTGAATTTTCCCAGTTGCTATAGGGAGGGGGAAGTCCGTATTCCTTTCCACTTCTATAGCAAATGACAGTATTTAAAATAATTTCGAGGGTAGGTACTGACTGAGGTTGTCTACAGACGACTAGGCATTGAGCAGTGAAAGTTTTTTCTAGGGTTATTGGGTGCTACGGGACAGTCACAGACTTCCCTTCTCAAAGAAAGTGTTGACAGTCTCTGTAAGCAATTAGAGAGAAATGTCTTTGAGGCAGAGGATGTCTTTTTATTGTAGTTTTGTCGAGTACCTAATACTGAGGTCTTAAAGAAGTCTCTGTAAAATAAGAGAATCAAATACTCCTTTTGTTCCTTTACCAGACAGTAATGTAAGGATCTTTGGAAGATCCAAAGATTTTAAAAATATTTTTTTCCTGGTAGGCAAGTGAGCAAATATTAGAGGTTTGCTATGTTGTCCCAGACCACTGCTGGGTGAGTCTTTGGAGAGGATGATCTGATCTTTTCTGTGAAACACCTACTAACTCCTCTCAAGCAAAGGTGATTTTTGCATTAAAAAGGATTTCTAAATTGATAAAGCAATTCATAGCACAAAAACATCTTACTCCTGTGTGACAGAGGAAGAAATAGACTTCTTGGCTTAGGCCAACGTTGTGGCTTTTAAGAATTTCTTGGGCTCAACAGTATACATTAATAGATGTATTAATAGATGGATCCATTAATAGGTGGAGAATAGATTCACTTCTGTTCTGCTTCTCCTGTTGACACTCCCCGAGGCCTAGGGGCTGGTGTCGTTGTTTCTTCCTGGTCTCCTTACTGCATACTGCATTGGTTTTCTCCAAAAATGACTAAACATATGAAACAAGGATTGGGGTTTGGGGTTGGTGTTTGGTTGGGTTTTTTTTTTTCCTTCGCCTATTCTAGGGCAGACACTGACCACAGTCATGCATTTGTTTTATTCCCTTACTTCCAAATGCAGTCACATAACAATAGCCTGTAAAAAAAATTACTGGAAGCGTTTTGGTCATTAATTTGTTTCCTTATTTGGGCTACAAGGAGCAGATTAGCATTTGGGTGAGGAGGCTGAGAGCTCTAAGCCGTCTCTTCCAAGGACGAAGAGGGTTTAAATGGGCACCATCCTGGTAAAATGGAAAGTACTGTAGAAAGGCAGTCTTTTGGGGGCAAGCACTTCCATTGCTCCATGTGCAGAGCCTCACACTTGGGGTCCCTTTTCTTAGCTGGTCCCAAGAGGTTATTTGCTATTTACGTAATAGTAAAGTCTTCTATGGATGCTGCTAAATAATGGGCTTTGTCTGCCGCTGGCAGACAGAGATGGGCTGGAAGAGAAATGTCATCTTTCGTATAGGGCTTCTTCAGAAGTCACTGACTGTTTGCTTTCCTTAACAGATTGCTAATAGAAGGTGGTGGGCGGTGTTGTCTTACTTATTTATTTTATGTAGGATGTCATGACAGATGCTGATTCTGAATGTTGTCCACAGCTGTAGAAACTGATTTCTTTCTAAACCAAGTTAATTAGGATGGAGGCATGGGAGCTGATGAGACATGGGATGATCTGCAAAAGAGGAAAACCCATCAGAGTACCAGTTGGCTGTGTTCTGTCATCTCTCTCCCGAGGAGCAGGAAAATAAGTATTTTGCAGGCAGGACTGGGAAATATGTTTTCAGTGTCTGGATCTGTGGGACTTGCGAGGTGGTATCACTGTTTGCAAGGAAAATGAAAAGGTCATCAGGTGGGACAAAAATGAATATGTGATCGTTGCACTGGTCAGGAGGGTGGCTGTTAAAATCTCAAACAGTACAGGCAATGAAATCTTGAAATTTCATCAGTGGTTCAATGGATTTGGTCGTTATAGGAGAGAAAACAAAAGCAAGTGGAACTTTTGCATACTGGAGAGAGAATACCATCTGATAAAGGCTAGACCAGTAGGTAAAGTTTTTCAATAGCAGGAAATTTCCTTAAAGTATTTATTTATTTATACTTTGCTGAAAATTTTTCAACCAGCTGTGTTTAAAAATATAACAGTAATGAGATCCTTAAAAAAGGAGTTGATCTCTCCCTCTCTTTGTCATGCTGCAGAACGCCAGGTGTAGCACAAGCAAGGCCTGAGGAATCAAAATGGCATAGCCCTGCAGCCTGCGTGCCAAAATCACACCTTGGGAAGCCAAACCCCAGAGGGAAGCACTAGCCTGTGGCAGGTCACAGGGATGCTGAAGGGGCGACCCTTTGGCCATCGTCAGGGGCAGCAAGTTCAGCCTGCCCAGCTCTTCAGGGCTCTCCAAATCTCCCCAGTTCCCATAGCCCTCCAGCAACTTGTCCTCAGGGCAGCAAGACCCAATTTTGTCTGCGCTGCTGGGAGGCCTTGAACTGTCTCTGACACCCCCGATGGGGAAGTGCTGGAATGAGGAAGAGGGGAAACCAAGGGCTTTTGTACTGAGGGAACAAAAAACATCCTCTATGTGTCCCTGGGTTCAGCTATTACAGACTCTCCAAATTGGACTGGTTTTGTGTTTTGCTTTTAAATGCTTCTCTAGCCAATGTGATTTTTTTTAGATTTTTGTTTTTTGGCTGCAGAGTGTCTCTTTGGGAGACAGAGCCAGTCTGGGGCTCTTCATTTGGCCCATCCAGCTTATCCACAGATCCACAGAGCGTGCACAAACCGTCTCCTCGGGGCTGCATTTCCTCTAGGATTCCCTATGGCTTTGCAATGGCCAAGCCTTTGTGTTTGGTAGCGAAGGCGGAAAGGCCAGCAAGGGCAGGCCAGCTGTGCTGTGTCCTCCAGCCCTCTGCCAATGGAGACTCGGGGTGGGGGGGGGGGGGCGGGAATGCTGAAAGGGCTACAGCTATGAGAGTGGTGAAAGATGTATGTGGTGATTGGCAGGAGACTGTTTTGAGGAAGAAGATGCCTCTTTGACAATGGTGGGATGGCACATGGTGGACTGGAAAGGTAAAGCAAGTTAGGTTTGGTGGAGGATTGTGTGGAGAAGTCTTGTCTCCTCTGGGCCTACTGGTTTCAGCTTCAAGATAACATATCACAAGAGAAAAGTCTCCTCTCCCCACTGATTCCTTTTTCCACCACTGGTGGCTAATCAAGATTCGATTTTAATTACTTCCCTCTACTCTCTCTGCTTCCTCTCCCCCTGCCCCACACATGCCTTTTTTTTAAAATATTTTTTAAAATGCATTTCTTTTTGGCAGGAGTTGAAACGCAAGAAGCTTTTGGACCAAGATGAAACCAGTGGAGGAGCATGTTGGGCAGTGCAGTGCTTTGTTCTGAGTTCAGGGGGAGAAGAGGGGGAAGTGAGGGAGGACAGGATGTCATTTCCCAGATGGGGACCCTGCCAAAGATATTCTTGCTTCAGAAAGCAAAGAGTGATTTTTGAGGTTATACCAGGTTTAACCCTTTGTCATCCTACTTCTGCTGTGCAGGGAAACAGCAAAGTCCTGGACCTAAAATGGGCTGTGTTGTGTTACGTGGCCCAGGTGACCTGAATGGTCTCAAGACAAAGTCTGTTGTTGTGACTAAATGCTAACAGTCTGAGGTTCCTGTTGGAAACCACAATGAGTGGATGAGAAATCTGCACTTGTTTATCATTGAGGGTCCAGAACTGGTGCAGTTGTGATCTGAAAAATAAAACCAGCATGTTCCTTACAGGAGTTCAAGACTGCTGTGCTGTTTCCTACCCTGCTAGAAGCACCTGGTGGGATCTGGGATGCTGCTGAACTCTGCTCCAGCTGTTCCCATCAGGGGGCAGGGAGTACTTTTGCCTTGTATGTGCAAGATGCTTGGGAAACACCTTGTCCTCCAACCAAAGGAGCCCTGTGCTGCTGGGAGCAGGGCAGCAGCAAGCCCCAGCCCTGGGTAGCTCGTGGTTGTGCTGGGGACCACTGGGAGGTTGCAGTGCTTGTTCATCCTCTTTGTTTTGAGCCAGTATCCTGTACAAGAAAATTGTGTTGTTGTGGGTATGGGGTGTGTGTGGGTGTGCGTGTGTGTGGAAAACCTCTGTAGGCATGTATTCCTATATTTGGGACTGCATTGGGCTGTAAATATTGCACGGTGTGTAGGCTGATGATATAATTGCCCCAGGTCTGTTGCACAGTAGCAAACTGAGGGTGGGGATACAGGAGGGGACCAAAGAAGGGAAAGTTAAAGCAACTCTATCTCTTCATTAAGATCTCTTCCAGGTTGTAAATACTTGGAGCACTTGTGTCAGGACTCCAGAGGAGGTCATGTACCTCCTGACTAAAAAAATCCAAGGGTTTTCCTCTGTGGTGCTGAGCTGTTTGCTGTTATGGAGATCCAGCCTTTTCAGTCTAGATGGGGTTCTTCTGGGAAGACCACCATCTTCCTTCAGAGCTGGAAGGGACCAATGCTATATGCATAAAATGCATAAAGTCCCTTTCTGTAAACCCAGGCAGGGAATTCACCACAAAAGGGGCTGTGAGAGAGCCAGCTCATCCTTGTGAAGAAGAGGTTTACAGGTTTAGTTTTGGTGAAATGTCTGAAATTGCGTATTTTTCATCCCTTTCCTGGACCTCTTAAGTCATCCACATGTCCCATTGGGCCGTCTTATGAGCCATGGGTGGGAAGCACTGACCAATTGATAGGCACTTGGGTGGGAAGCAGAAGACCAATGTTTTACTCCCTTGTTCTGCTGCTGACTGTATGACTAAAAGAAATTTCCTTTGCCTTTTGGAGGTCCCCTTTCCTCCTGCCCGTTGGCTTTAGCCAACCTAAATAAAAAGCATGGAGAGTGGTTATGGCCTTTGTGCAGCCTTGCTCAGTCTCACTGAGCACCTCTGGTTTCAGGGCTGGGATCAGCAGACCTGCTCTTAGATCTGTGGTGTGTTTTGCCTGCATCTCTGCCTCCCCGTAAGCACAGTAACTACCACCACAGGCTTCTAGGTACAGCACAGGACTGAAAATAATTGTGATACCAATAGCTGTTGGGTATCACTTGTCATTCTGCAGGGCTCCTGTCAGCCTGGAGTTCGGCTTCTTTTTACTTGCCCAGGTGGTTGCATGTGTACATGTGTGCTGCATTAAAATGCCCATTGAACCCACACAGACTGCTCTACTCAGGTCTGCAAATCCTGTGCTGGGTGAAAATACATTGAAGATGTGAATTGCTCCTTTTTCTTCTAACCAGGTGGTGGGTCTTCCTGTAGTACCTCAGCCCTTTGGCTTCACTGGTGCCTGCTGATAGGCTGGGTTGGCCTGTAACAGCTGATCATGGGGCATTTGCAAATGATGCCACATTGACTCTACTGCTTCTCCTTCTCTGTTTACTTAGTTCTTGGCAGCTGCATGTTTGAATGTTTGCTTGACAAACACTTTCCCTGGAGTCTGTGATTACAGAAAGTTTAGTCTGACAAACCCCACTGAATTATCCTGTTCTCTGTTGTCAATAATCTCTTGGTTGCACTCTCCCTTAACCACAATATTTTGTGTGCAGTGCAAATTCTTCTTTTTTTTTTTCTTGCCCCCCCCCCCCTCCCTTGTTGTAATCGGCCTGCCCCTCGCTGCTTGGGGCAAGGCTCTATCCTCAGGATGCTGACATCTGTATTTTACTAATCCAGAAATCCTGGGGCTACCAGGAAGCTGTACAGATAATGAGAGAGCATACCTGTTAGCACCTTTCATCTGAGAATGTCTGACTCATGTTCATCTGGTTACTGCTTGTACCAGCTGGGGTTTGCTATTCCTGTTTTTGCAACCTGGGAAGCTGAGACACATGGTAGGGGTATGCATATCCAATAGATGAAGAAGATATTCCAGAAATGTGGCGTCATAACCTCCATGATTATGAGTTTCTATCCCTCTTTGTCTTGCAAAACCTAATTTGCCCCCAAGAGGAAAGAGATGAGGGTTGGTTTGTTGGTTTTGAGCAATGCTTTATTTGCAGCGATGCATGGCTTTTTTTGGCACCCCAGTAAGTTACACCCAAGAACAAAAAAGCAGTTGCAAGTTTTCTCCAAGGTAAGTTAACTTCCTTGGCTGTGATCAGGTGTCCATAATGTAGTTCATGGGAAGAACGATATCCAAATATTGTCTCTTGTCACTTTGGTGGTTTGGAATGATGCTGAGGGACAAGTGTTCACAGCAGGCCCAGAGAGGGGAAAGATCTTGCTGTGTTTTGGGAGTGGTAATGAGACTGGTGAAAACATATCTGCAGGTGGTTGGGTGGTCACCCTGGACTGTTAATCTGCCCAGCTGCTGGCCTATTTTGGACAAGATCCAAGACCAGCTAGGACACTGGTGCTTTTCTTGCCACCTCCAAACACAGCTGAGGACCTTCCAAGCAAACCTGGCTGGTTTATGGTTTTGGGTGGAAACCACAAGCAAACCACGTCAAATCATTGGATCCTACCCCAAACTAGGCAAAGTGTATGGGCTTCTGTTCTGTTTCTCCTGGAGGTGACTGGGAGAGGAGAGAGATGGAAGAAAACCTCCTTGGATCCAGTGTTGATGTAAGGTCATAGGTGATCCATTCCTAAAGCATGCCAGTACCATTCCCATGGCTAGACCAGACCAGTGAGGGCAGATTAACACCCAAGCTGATGTCCCCTGGGAGCTTGGGTGTAAGAGGGGGGATATTTTGTCTGAAACCCTTCCAGAAAGGCACAATTGGGGGGGGGGGCAATTAAATAAATAATAAAAATGAAAAATATTATGATGAGGAGGATCAATGTGAATGTGTGCCCTCAACTTATGTGATATCAGCTGAGGTGATGGGGACATTGGGTCGGTGTTGCCTGCACTGTGGGGCCCTGGAGCATACTGTGCATGGGGGATAAGAAACCCTCAGAAAGAGAGGGGGAGAATTGCAAGCCCCAGGAGGTAAAAGTGTATTTATTTTTCATGTGTTGCATCAGAACACACTAATTTTGCCTGGGAGGGAGGGCAAGTGTGTGCAAAAACAGTCCGGCTCACTAGGAAAGGGGTGGGGGAGCATGATGCCAAATAGCTTGGGAAATGTTGCTTTAGGCTCGTCCCTTCCCTCTGCATCCACACAGGGCACAGGATCAGCACCCGAACATACAGACCCTCCTGTGGGCGTGTGCCAGGGCTTTGTAATGGAGCCACGCTCTCCCCTTGAGGCCAGGGCACCCCCGGCTCCCCGCCCTACCCCCCTTCTCCTCTTCCCCCTTCTCCCATGTGCTTTTATTCCTTTTGCAAACAACGTATGCCAAATCCGACTTCACAGCTGGCTCTGCTCCACGTGTTTGTTTTCTATGCCTGCACGGCGCTCGCCAGCTCCGCTTGCGCTGCGGCTCAGAGGTGGAGGCAGCGGGGGGAGAGCAGGGGTGGTGGGGAGGGAAACAGGAGCAGGCTGCTGCTTTCCAAGCCCTTATTTGTTTAAAGCTTAAGCCTGTTTGAGAGAGCCTTTTTGGAGTGAGGGGTAAGTGGCAGGGGCGGGATGTGGGGGAATGGAGAAAGTAAACTGAGTGTCAAGGAAAGCAAACTTTGCAGCTGGAATTACTGCTGGTGCTTATTGTGTGAAGGGCCCAGGGAGGTGCCTCCGGCTCCATGCTTGCTCTCTTGACGCAGGTACGGGTGTTAATGGGCAAGGGTGAAGAGTGGGGAGCCAGCAACAGGTCTGTGTTGTGCCCTATTGGCATGGGCACTGCTGCCCAGTGGGCATTGGTACCATGGTCATGTCAAACATCCTGTCAAACACTGGAGCAGGTACTAGCCATAGCTCTCACTGGTGTCCTAATGGCAGGCTGGGGTACAGGCAGGTAAGCCTCCCTTCTCAGGATCTGGGGTGGCAACGTTGTGCTGCTGCAACATGTTTCCCATCCTTTTGTTGCAGAGCGTCCTCTTGCAGAGAGGGGGAAAACAGGTGCTGGCCCTGCCCATTTCTGCAGAATGATGCAAGGTCTTGCTCTAGCTGCCCATGTTTGGGTCATTGTCCTCGACTGGACCATCACTTTCAGAGAGGTGTATTTATTGCTGGGATGATAAACAGGGCAAATGATGTGCAGACATTATCATTTAAAAAAACTTAAGAGATGCATTGGTCTCCTCTTCATCTCTGGGGCAGAGGAAATCTGTCACCCATCCTGAAAGCCTGGTGCGAGTGTGTTCCCCATCATTTTTCACCTCCAAGTGGACCCCATGGGATTTTGGAGCAGCACAGTGGCTGTCAGTCACAGCATGAATGAGGGCCATGACTCAGCTGGTCTGGGTGCTGGCACTCAGTGCCAAGCCCCTGCACCCCACCTAGGCATTTGCCACCAGCCGGAGTAGTTTCTATGGGTGGTCATTTCTGTCCCTTTGTTTTGCTGACCTCAGGCTTCCTCTTGTGTTTTTTGGAGTAGTGGCATGTCTTTCAGGGGAAATCTGTCCCAGCAGAGAGTCCTAGAGGTTTTTGACCTGCTCCCATAACCTAAATGATTACTGTTGGTGAAAAGCATTTAAGTGACAGCTATGGAGAGCAAAACCTCCCATTTAATGCGAAATTTATAAAAGAGGAAAAAAAAAAACAAACCAACTTTTAAATACCATCTTCAAAGGACAAGAAAAATGGGTTTGTGCTCTTTTGCATCCCAGCAACAAGTCATTGCTGAAAAGAGTGCAAACTAGAAGGCAGTTTCTCTTTATGGTGGTGATGGCGATGCCTCTAAAGCCAGCCATCTGGGGATTAAACTTTGTATTGACGTTACTGGCGAGTACTTTGTCCTGTCTCTTTTGTATGCTTTTCTGGATTTTGATGTCAACTGTGTTAAACTAGCCTCACGCTTGTTAATGCAGTTTCTGGGCATGCTCCCATTGAAATCATGGCAAAGATCAGGCTGATTTTGGAGGCAGCAGAATCAAGTCCTCTGTTATGATCTTCTGAATGCTTTGTTTTAGCAGGTATTTCTACTCTGCTGATGGCTTGTATTTAATATAATACAAGTCAGTTTTTTACTGCAACTGTTGTAGGTGCCCCTGCTCTTCAAATACACACTGGGAGAAGGCTCAAGAGCTAGGAAAGCTACCAGGTATTCGCTCTGCTCCAATAGGAAAATTTCCCCATGTCAACTTCCCCCAAGTAAGGCTTAGCAGTGTCACTTGCAGTTTCTGTGGGTGTTTCTGGTTTTTTTTGTTTGTTTGTTTGTGTGCCTGTTTTGATCTATTATTGTTCCTAATTGGACACGGACAAGATTTTTCTATTGTTCCTAGAAAAAGATGACTTTTTTTTATTTGATGCTTAAAGGTAATTCATGTTTAAGCATATCAAGAAGTGGGCTGCGCTTAGGAAGCATCTGTAGTGACTGTTTGTCTGACTTGTGATTGCTCCGTGAACTCTGACCGTGATCCACTTCCAAGACCCATTTTTCGGAGGTGGCTGTAGCAGACGGACACACCAAAATACTTCCTGCACCCTGGGCACTCCTGCGGCACTTCATGCAGATGCTGACTGGTGGCATTTGGCTGTTATATCGCCCCTCTGTGCTTTAGTTTATATTAGACAGATTCTGCTTTCAGGGAGAGGAGTGTTTCATCTGGTGGTTACCAGAATGAATGGATGCTGTGATATTTATTGTCTGTCCTGTTGCAAGCTTGACCCCATCACATGACAGAGACAATAAAACAGAGATCAGTCTCTTCAGGGCAGCTCCGTGACACACCTTTGCAATGATTTGTGGTCCTCCTTCCCCAGGGCCTGTTCCTGACCACTGGTGCAGATGCAGAGAGGCCGTAGCAAGATAGTAGGTAGTGTAGGATGCAGGATTTATAGAATTGCTTCTGCATCAATGGTGAAATGCTTGTTTTGGTCAATATGGTGGTGTCCTGCAGTTGAGGGGTTGAGGGTTGGCTGGGTGTGTGTGCTCCCTGAGAGCTGCTGGGGGAAGCCACACAAAGCAGAGCTGAGCGAGAGCAGCTTTGGAGGAGAGTATCCCACTCTCCCTGTGGAAAAAATGCTGTTTCACTGGCACCAGAGCATGCTATGGAAGTACACCTTTTGATTAAACTTTTGTCTTGGAGTAGGATGGACTTTCTAATGAGAACAGGAGTGGCTTTCCTGCTATCATGATTAACTTATGTTTAAACAAAGTGGAAGAGTGGCAGCTGGGGAGAGATTTGCTTGAGATGTGGTGGTCCCAGGTGACAGCCCCTGCTCTGAGGAAGGCAGGGCAAGGGCTTGAGCCTCGGCTCACATGTGACAGGGGAGCCATGACATTGCCCCCTACTTGCCTGCCCAGCCCCTGGAGCAGTAGGGAAAAATGCAGCGTAAGGAAACCGGCCAAGATCCCAACTCCCTGATTTGTCTTTCTTTCCTGACCTCTTCATCTCAATTTAGTTTTCCTGCCTTTTCCTTTCTGCCACCTTTATTCGACACTTTACTTTGGTATCTTGCAGGGCTTTTGCCCAGCATCACTTTCCCTGCATCTGCCAGGCCTGCCTCCTCTCTGACCTCTCCCTAACCCACGAGGCAATTAGAGCCTCAACCTCAGACTTCAAGTTTTGGGTATTTTTTTTCTTTTGTTTGGAAAGGATGAGAAGGGAAAAACAAAAGCACTGCCCTGACTAATATAAACTAGCTACAGGCACATCTGTGCCTGCGCGATGACGGCTCCTGGTGGGAACTGCCCATTCCTCCCGGCGCTTTCCTCCGCTGCGGTTGCTGACAGGGAGGGGAACAACCTGATGCGCGGCTCGTGTTGGTGTGGGATTTGGTGCGGTGGAGCCCAGGCCAGAGCCAGCAGCATTGCCTGGTGCTCGCCACCCTTCCTGTGGGTCCCACAGCATCAGCTCCCAGCAGAGCCATCCACTGGGCTTTCCTCACCCAGGTGCATGCTTTCCCTCATTCCCAGCTCCTTGCTACATGCTTTGCCTCCCTGTCCAAATAGGAAAAGGTGTAGATAGATAAATTTTGTTACTGCTTGTATCAAACATCCTAAAGTGAGTAACCCTTCTAGCCAGTTCTATGAAGTCTCTTGTACATGGGATGGTTTCACTCTATGTTTAATAGGGAATCTGTCTGCAGCTCTGACTGCATTGACACTGATCTCTGGTTTTAGTTGTGATGTGAATGATAAAGTGGGTATTGTCATATGGCAAGAGATAGGATGCTTCAGGCAAGTAATACAGTGCAGTAAATCCCCTGCTTCCAAGACTGAAGGTGTGTTTTCACATCACACTTGCGTCAGTGGATGACCCCTTTCCTGCTGCCTCCTCTGCAGTGTTTCTCACCACGAAGATGCAATCTTGTCCCATTGAGAAGCCTCAGATAAGTCGGACTTCCCTGCTGCACTGTGAGCTGAGTTTGTAGCAGGCGTGGGGCATACTGAAAGCACTCCAGAGTAACTGATCGCCACAAGTGTGTGGCTACACTGATGTGGTTTTCTGAAGGGATTCTGACCCTTTCTTCCAACACCAACTTTGGCATGAGACTAGGTTGAGCTGCAACCCTGCGTACACTAACACATTGGGTCTCGCAGGACCTTGATACCAGCAATTCTGCTGATTCCCTGACATTTGATGTTCAAACCCCCCCCAGATGCATGGCCTGGACCCCTTGGTAAGCACTGCAGATGTGCACTGCCTTTGGGAATCCTCATCTCTTTGAATTAGGATGTTAGGTGGGAGGCTGGAGATTCTACAGGTGGATCAAAGATGACAAGGATGGGAAAGGTAGAGAAAAATTTGGTGTAAGGCTATGGCATCTATTCCATGTTGGGACTGCAGTTGGACTGAAAGGTTTTGACCAGAGAGGCATCCTGTCCTGGCCACAACGGCAGCCCCGGCGACTGCTGCGCGGGGCCGCTTTCACTGCTTGCATGCTTGGGAGCCAGAGAGCAGCCAGCAGCCCTGGGCTTGTTGCAGCAACAACATCTGTTTCCTAGGTGCACTTTGTTTCTGAAGAGGCTGTGCAGCACGCTCCATCTGCGCCCTTCTTTTTTTTTTTTTTTTTTTTCTTTTTTGTTACTTGTGCCGTGTTCGGCAGACAAGGATGGAGGCACTTAGGGGAGGCAAGCGCTTCCCCGGGAGGACCCTGCGCCAGCCTCCATGCCAGTACTGGCTGCCGGGCTTTTTGCACCCGAAGCAGCATTGTCAACATCTTGACAGCTGGCCGGCTGCATGCTTATTAGTTGCTGCTTTCCTCTTGCCCTCCACCTCTCCTTTGCCTCCCTAACCACCTCCACCCTCTCCCTTCCCCCTTCCCACTCCTGCCCCGCCGGCTGGCCGGCCCTTCGGGGAGCCCCCAGCCTCTCCAGATTAGAGCTCTCCAGGGACTTGGTCCTTTTGAAAGGAAGAAAGAAAAAAAAAAAAAAAAAAAAAAGGAGGGGGGAGAAGGAGGGGAGGAAAAAAATTTATTAAAAAAAAAAAAGAGAGAGAAAGAAAAGAAAGAGGGGGAACAGAAGAATGAAAACAGACCCAAGGGGCAATAGTCCCTCGAGCCATTTCACTGCATTACAATGAATATGGACTCTATTAAGCTCCGTTCTGCCTGTTAGTGTTTCCCAGGGCAACACAGCTCCCATATGGCAAGCATGCAGCAGATTAGGGTAGGCCTCCGGGCTTCATTGAGAGCCTGAGGCTTGACTGGCAGTTGAACCCCATCCTTTCCCCCCCCTCCTCACACTTGACACTGCCTGTGTTTATCTAAAGCAAAAAGGGCCGGGGTGGGAGAAGGGGGCATTTGGGGGGTTATTGTCCCGGGCAATGGGAGAGGGCAGGGAGAGGTATTGGGGGGGGGGGGGGGGGGGGTGGTGGTGAAGAGGGAGGGAGGTGGGATGGAGGAGAAAGCGGAGGGGGGGAGCCACAACCCCTCATACATATTCAGCAGGGGTCTTGAATGGGCAGAGGAGAAATAAAGCAGATGGAATTCATGTTAAAGAACAGCCACAATCGCCCTCCAAAAACAAGGAGAGAAAAGCGGGCAGCCTTAAAGGAGCGTAGGGAGCAGCGTTTATCCAATTAGCAGGGTTGTCAAATTGAATTTACTCAGAATGGAGGGGGAAGCCGGGGGGGAAGGAGGGAAATTAAGTGTCTAGGGCATGGGGGGAGCATGATATTGAAGAAAGGATGTGGGTTTTTTTTCTTTCTTTCTTACGCTTTAGCCTTGTCTTTTCAAGGGCTGGAGCTGCTTTCGGGGCACGCCAAAGAGCAGCGAAAGCCCATGTGTGTACTTTATTTTAGCACAGGGCTCCTCTGGTAGCTGCGGAAAAAGGGGGGTGTATTCCATGGAGCAAGGCCATCCTTGCATCCCTGCCCGCTTGCAGCAGGGCTGTCTCAGGCTGGTGGGTCCAGCCATCCTGGGACCACCATGCCGCAGGCATCGCCCGAGGCAAGCCGCACTCTCTGTGGTGCCACCACTGCAGTGATGCTGGGGAGCCCATGGCCAGCAGAACGGTGGCATTTTGTTCTTCAAGCGGCCTCACACTCTCTGGCTGATGAAATGCCAGTGTGAAGAGGCTCACTGGGGTTCAGCAAAGTCAGCGTGATCAATGCCTGCTGGAAAATGGCGCTCACTTCAGAAGGTCTGTCGGATGGATAGGTGACAGAAACTGCGGGCATTGGGTCTTCAGGGGTGCAAGCAAAGTCAGACAGGCAATGGGAAGGCTTTGCATCCTGTTGCTAATTCAAAACCAGCACACCCATTCCCCTCCCTGGTGATACTGCAGGCTGCTGTGGAAAGGAGCTGCCGAGGGCAGTAGCTTCATCTTGAGGAAAATGACAAAAAAGTCACAAAGATCACTGCATGGTTTGTTTGGTTCCTTTCTGGTTTGGTTTGCATGAGCAGTTCTGTTCCAGAAAAAGAATCTGGTTTACCTGCGGGTTTATTTTACTTTTTTTAGAGACATGTCTATCACTGCTGAATTGCTCAGGACTTGCTTGGAGAAAATCTGTGGTTCTTTTTTGGGTCACCCAGTGCCCAAGCACAATTTGTAGTTTACAGGCGAACTCACTCATCTGCATGGTGGTGGTGCCATGCCAGCTTTTCCTCTGGATATTTTCCTTCTTCCAACTATGAGTATGAATTTATCCCAGGCTTTCTCTGTTGTGGCTTCTTGATGGACTTGCCAAGCTCACAAGTAGATAGTAAGAGAGTCTTTTTTGCCTAATCATTTTTAAAAAGGAGTGGGGAGCAACTCCTCACACGGTTAATCAAGGGCAATGTTAACAGAGCTAACGTACTCTGAAGTGAGGCCCTTTCAGTGCTACAGAGGGAAGCAGGCAAGTGTTTATCCCTGTTTGCACATACACTGTGCTACCTCCTTGACTTTAAACATGGTGGTGTAAAGTTGGATGCTGCCTCCCTCTGCCCACTCCTGACACCACTCACTTGCCATTTGGAATCCTGCTTCTCTCTATGGCACCCACACCCCCATCCCCACTGGATGCCTGTGCTGTTATGTGGGAGGGGGAGCATCTCTCCTCCTGCAAACCTCTCCTTTTCCAAACCCTTTCAGAGAGAGTGAGTATAACTTAATGGTGTGATATTAATACTTTGCAGTGGGGATGGGGGTCGGTAGAGGTTAATTTTTGTCTCTGGGATGTTACCATTTGATGGTTTCCTGAGAAACAGTCAAGGGTGCCCAGATTGCTCTCCATGCCCAGGAATCATGGGGGATTTTGCAGCTGACTGGCTTAGATGTTTCACTTTGACAGTATTTTTTTCAGCTAGTGGATTATACAGTTGTATGGTGGCTTTTTTCAGATGGGATGCGAAAGATTTGAGATCCGAGAACAACTTGCCTGATGGGGTGGAGGTCCCAGTCAGAGAGCTTTTAATTTCCAGCCCTGCCACTGCTTTACTGTATAATCTTGGGCCAGGTTGGCTTTCTCTTCTAGCCCTCAGGTTCCTTCATTTGTAAAGCAAAGGGGTACTGTGGCTTTTTCTCTTTTACTTTTCCTTTTTCAGTGCTTTAAGCTCTATGGAACGACAAAAAAAAAATGCTGCCTTGTATTAAAAACTAATGATTACAAGTAAAATTGGCATGCTGTACTGTGTAAGACGATGCTGTTTCTGAAGAGCCTAAGTTGCAATGTATAAAACAGACAACTGGGAGTATCATTGTCCCTGCCTGACCTGTGGGAAACGGAGACCAGCTGCAGTGAATTTTCCAGAGTCACCCAGGGTGTCCCCAGCTGGTAGCCGGACCTGAGCTGCTGCAGCCTTTGCCTTAGTGCAAAGCAGTCCCTTCCCCTTCCCGCCATTTCTCCCCTGCACAAAGAGGGGCTTGGGGTCCGGCCACCTGCCTGAACCCCAAACCCCCTCGTGCGCATGAGCAATTTTTCCCCACCTCCCAGTCTGCCTCTGCATTTTCTGCTCCCCCGCCTGCTCGCAGAGCTGGCGTGTGCGGTGCAGGGTTGCTGCCCCGGAGCTGGAGCAGAGGCTGGTTCCTATTTGGGAGCCTTGTAAATCACAGACAACATGGCAGTAACAAGGGCTGCTTGGCTGGCCCTTGTTAAGCAGGAGGGTGCTTGGGGCTGTGGGCAGCATTTCCTCAGTAAAACCTTCAGTTTCTAATCAGCAAACACCTCTCCTGCTGCCTGCGCTTAATTCAGATCCCTTTTTCCTTTCCAGCTTTATCACACACCCGCACACGCGCGTGCCTTTCTTCTCTTTTATATCTTCACCTCTGGTTTTTCTTTCTTGCTCCTCTCCCTTTGCAGTGCCCTCCATCATTGCTGCACAGCTGGGGCTACGCACAGGGGCCTCGGCGGGCTTAGGTGTGTGGCGGGAAGCCAAGCCGACAGATTTTACACCCCCCCACCCCCCCCATATCTGATGAAGCTCTCATTAATTTTGTTCTCCTAATGGCCCCTCCTTTGATTTACTGGGCTGTCTGAGAGGGACTTAGAGCCTTCCCTCTGCTGACAGGAAATTGTTATTTTAACCTGGCAGGAAAGAATTAAAAATAAATAAACAAATAATTTTTGTTTTCCCTCCCTCCTCAAAGCTCTTTAAGTGACTTTAACTCTTTCCTTTCCCAAACAGCAATTAAACAGGAGCTGTTGAGGCTGGCGGTGTCAGTGGCTGCAGAAGTGTCTGCAACAAGGGATATCTCATAGGGTACGTACCTGCCTTAGAGAGAGGAGGAAGCAGAGCAGGATGCTGTCACAGCAGCAGACCTGCAGCTCCCAGCACAGCAGCCCTGCAGCTCCTGGCACAGCCCCCTGCCCAGGGCTGCCGCCTCTGGGAAGGCAACCAGAGCACCTGGGCCCTCCTCCGCTCCCCGCCTCTGCCACCTCTCTCACTGCAGCCTGCTCTGGCAGTGCTTGTAGGAATGCTGGGCAGATCGAAAGCTGCCTGATTAATAAAGTTCCTTGTTTTGCACTACTGCAGGCTGCTTAAGGGCAGCATTTTCAAAAGAGGTCAGCTCCCATTTAGGCATTGGAATAAGTTGGTTGCCTATTCAGGAGAGCTCAGCATGTCAAGAACTGAATGCTTTTGAAAATCTGGCTTCAATTGTGGAAGCTGAGAATTTCGAAATCTGGCCCTGGATCCTAATAGTTCTTTTGGAATTGATGTTTTCATTCATTTTCCTCATTATTTTTATGCTGGCCATTTACTTTTTGTACTTCACTCAGCTGTGGAAGAAATGGCCACATGTCCCTATTTAGAGCTCATATTCTGCCTGGAGGTTTGGGGAGGTACCATACACTTGTTGCAACACACCTTCTCTCCTCAGTCTCTGCTCAACGCTGTCCAATCTGCCCAGTGCTGCGGCCAAATTTTATCTCCCCTTTTTTGTCCCCACCTACTGCCCTTCATCTTTTTACAGACCTGGAGTCAGCCAGTTTAATCATTGCATCGATGTGCCTGGGTGGTCCTAGCTCACGAAGGGTCCATTACACGTTACTGCGCCTTTGGCTTTGCCCTTCTGGCCAGAGGCTCCGTGCAACGCAAAGCTGCAGGGAGGTCTGGTTAGGAATGTCTTTGCCTACCCCCTCCCCCAGCATGGGCTCCAAGGAGCAACTCTTTTCCATCCAATATTTTTCCATCCTACTGCCAAACCCATCCAGATAGGGGGAATGAGTCAGTTTTGCTCTGTAGGCTTCCAGCACTGAGGAACAATATGTTAAGTCCTACCCTGAAACGTTTCTTCTACATTGGTGGAAGGCTTTCTATCCCCAGCAATCCTGATGGTACGAGGTACAAACCTAACCCATTATTTAAGCCTAAACTAACTCGAAGTCTTTTCCAGATGAGTGTAATTAGTGGCACATCAGTGGTGTCAACAGTGCATGTTCTGGTGCGGACAGACCTCAGGCGCTTTTACGGCCGTGGTCAGTGGCGGTTTGCCCAAGATGGCTGCAGCATAACAAATGGTGCTTTGATGGCTGTCTTACATGTAGAAATGAACTTGAGTAACTCAGGTCATCTCCAAGTCAATAGCTAAAGGATCCCGTACAAGAGTATGTGCTGGTTGATGGGGGAAACTCTTCAAAGACAAATCATTGAGACTCTCTTCTCCCCATGGAGGAAGTGAGTGATACCAGGAAGGATGAGGTGTGTGGGAGGGAAGTTGCTGTCTTGTCACTTTGGCATTGGAGGTTACCCACAGAGGGTTTTCACATGTAATGGGGCTGTGAGCTGCAATAGCTGGAGTATGAGTCTAGCTGATCTTTCTGGGTGCCTTCAGGGTATGCCTAGCCTGAGGTCTGATGGCTGAGCTCTGCCCATGCTCCTGGCTGCCTGGAAGCCATGTTGGGCCATGCTGAGCTTGACCTAATTTACCCTGCCTCATCAGCAGGGCTTGTTACTTTGACCTCGTGGACGTGCTAACCGTGGCTATGTGACTCCAGGAAAGAACTGCCTTGCCTTGAGCCTGCTGGGCACACCTGAGTAAGCTCACATCAGCCTGAAAAATGCAGTGTAAAGATGCTTTTTGTGGCATTTGCAAAGCTCCAGCTGCAGGTGACTTTACTTGGCATTGCTTCCTTTTGAAATCACCAGCTCAGAAGTGGCTTTTCTTTCTCTTATCTATTCTCAACTTCATATAAACGTCTCCATGAGTCTCCCCTGTGTGCTCTGGGTCGCGGCAGGGGTGCAGAAAGGGGACAGCTTGTGAGGCTGTCAGCAGGACAGCCCAATTTGCAGAGATGCATACAAGCTAGCTGGCTGGATTCTTGCTGTTGCGGTGTGGACCTCAGCACAGCCAGCCATGGACATTGACCCTGTGCTGCACTCTTGCACCTTTGCTGTCAACAGAGGCTAAGCAAAGTCATTTGGTAGTGGCTTGGTGAGATTACCCCAGATGCTGTGGTTCCTTGCTAGCTAGTAGTCACCCTTGCCTTGAATGACTCACCAGACATCTCAAGGGAGTCTGTGGCAGTCGTTACTTCAGGAGGTTACACTTGAAGTGACTTGTACCCTCTTTTTGACTGAGATGGTTATGGAAAGGACATGCTCAAACAGGTGATGGCTTAATCAGTGACCATGGTGGAAGTAGGAAATGCTGCTCTGCAGAGTCCAGGTGTTCTTGAGGATGGTGGTTGTGGCTAATGGGCTCGTTGTGTATCTGCAGGGGGAGCAGGCAATATAACTGCTGTTTGGGCTGGCTGCCATGGCTGGTTTGGTCTTGGGCTTCTCTGCTGCCAATGTAGACATGCCACAGGAACAATTCTGAAATGCCTTTGAGACTCACAGGTCATCTTAGTGCTCTAGCTGGAGGGAGCTTAAAATCCTATAGCTGTGTTACAGTGTCCATAGAGGGAAGTCTCTCCTTGACTTCAGCCCTTTTCCCTTGGTCGAAGCTGAATTCAGCCTGACATCCAAGGTGTCTCTTGGTGCAGCCACTTAGATCTTTAATTCTCCTGACCTGGCTTGTCTGCTTTAGTGTTCGTTCATGACAGTCTCTTCAAAACAGCTTCTGCAGTGTGCAGCTCTTCACAGCAATCTGGGTTGTGACAGGTGGCCTTGGGCTTCACCTTTTTTGGTGATTGTTGATGCTTTTGAATATGAACCTGGTGGTTTGTCCAGACAGGGTAGCTCTACTCAAAATAGGCAGTGTGTTTCAGGCAGAACAGTTAATCTGAAATATTTCCATAGATTGGGTCTCTTAGTTTAGAATAAAGGTATATTATGCCTAATTAGCATAATCCACCCTCAGCTCACTACACTGAATTTAAACAAATTTAGAACTGGCCATTTCTTTCCTCCTGAAAAAGTGTCCTCTCCACTTCAGAATAATTCCTTGCAGAAATGCCCTGAGAAACCTTTACATCTCCTAAGGGGTCCCACCTGGTTTGAAACATAGGTATGCCCAGTAGCGACATGGCCAGTGTCTCAGGAAGAAACTCTGAAACTGTGGAATCACCTCTGTCTGCATATAGCTCCGGACTTGTGCCTACTAATTTACTTTTGTGTTCAGCTAGAATATATTCCAGACATGGAAAAGAAGTGGCAGCAACACTTGGCAAATATCTCCAGTGACACAAAATGTTTGTGTTTTGCTCCTGAAAATTGCCTGGTGTGCATTACTGGCACAGTACAGGCGTCCACTGCGCCAAATCTGAAACGGGGAAGGGGAGTGAGTATGTGTCTGTATGCACACATGTAGATTTGTACAGAGGGCTGAGGATGGGCTGTCTTGGGAGACTCACGATCACGCTTGGGAAGAGGCTGGAGAAGAGAAGTGTCATCACTGTGTGTAGCCTGCTTAGGCCACTGGCTTGGTGAATCCCTGGGAGTTTCGGGATGTTGGTAGAGAAGCCAGGCAGGACTGGAAAGCAGAGGGAAGTCTGAGGGTTTCATCCATCGTGTCTCTTGTCATCCGCAGGATTCCGCTGTCGCACCTCCACTGCATCCCCTGAGGCAGCTTATGGGACCCTTCCCTGGGCACCTCTGCCCCAGGACACACTGCATGGGATGGCAATGACACGTGGAAAGAAGAGACCCATGTCCTCCATCCCTTGCCTCATCCTTGCAGCCGCTAGCTGCCTTGCCAGACTGAGTGAGTTTCTGTTCCTACCCATTTGTTCCATTTTGTTTATGTTTTGCCTTGATGCTGGTTAGCATAGCCATGCCTCAAGCACAAAGTGTTTTCCTCTCTCTGCTGCTTCCTCAATAGTCTTGACTAAAGGTCTAGGTTCAAACACTCCTCCAGAGGAGAGACTATATAGTTGGAGTTGGACATTTCTGTTTAGTGGTGCTAAGAAGGCTGGTGTGCATCTTAAAGCACTAGGGTGGGCGTGTGGGGAGCTAAGGAGAAGGTGCAGCCCAAGCAATGGGGAATGTAAAATGTACCAGCACTGCAGATTTTTTCCTCTGTCCTTTCTTTTGCAGGGTCTCACAGAGCTTTCTTATTCCCAATTTTTCCCCTCTGTGCAGGTGAATCTCTCCAGGTCACAGTGCAGCCTGCCTCCATTGTCCAAAAGTTCGGGGGCCCAGTCAGCCTGGGGTGTGTGGTGGACCCCCCCAGGGTGAACCTCACCTGGAGACTGAACGGGAAGGAGCTGGCTGGATCAGATGAGGTGCTGGGTATCCACATTGAGCGAGCGAAACTCTTCATCACAGCTCTCAACAACCACACCGTGGGGCGATATCAGTGCATT
Organism: Phalacrocorax carbo; assembly: GCF_963921805.1. Taxonomy (NCBI): domain Eukaryota; kingdom Metazoa; phylum Chordata; class Aves; order Suliformes; family Phalacrocoracidae; genus Phalacrocorax; species Phalacrocorax carbo. Next base: position 92,165,917 of record NC_087513.1, on the reverse strand, counting down.
GCTCGTGTACCTGAAGGAGTCATTGCCAGTGTCCCCGCAGTGGTCACATTAGCTAGTGAGTAACTTCAGTCCTCTCCCACTCCCTGCATTGCTCGGCCCATCGCTCATGCGTCTTGAGAGTCTTATCCACATTTGTTCATGCTGGCATCAAGGGAGTGTTCCCTTGGCTTAGGCCACTTTGTAGCATTTTTGATCATGGACTGGCTGTCATGTTGTGGCCCAGCCATGACCCAAGCAGTCCTCCTGCATGGTAGGCTGCAGAGCTGTCCTGCAGTGACAGTTTTTGCAAGACCACAAAAAGCAGGAAATACTGGAGTGATGTGGTTTGCGTGCATGGTCGGTTTCCTGGCTGTCATGTTGCCCCATCTGGTTGCTGACTTCTTGACTGAGGTTACCAAAAAGTACCTGCTGGTGCTGGTGGCCGAACTGCTGTCTAGGCTGCTGTGAGGCTGTTTCCAGTGCCAGCTCAGTGTGCTAAGTTTTGCTGTCTCTCTGACCCACAGAAGGCGAAGTCCTTTGCGCGGCTTATGCTGTGGTGGGTCCTGCACTTTTTTTGTATTGCCCCTGGGTTCATTATAACCAAAGTACCAGCCCCCATCCTCACAGTAAAGAAAGGCTGATCTGGTTGTGATGAGGAGGTGCTCCTGAGCACCCGTGTTAAGTGGCTGGTGGCCCTCTGTGCACGATTGGGAAGATCCCTTGCCAAAAGGCAAGGTGTGGGAGGAGGATGGTGGGAGAATAGTTGCAGGGAGATAGTGAAGGCAGAGGCTGCACTTTCCTCATTTGGTAAGGCAGGCGCAGACGTCGGCAGGAGGCAGATACAGGAAAGCAGAGTATCTAAAAGCACTCATAACAAGGTTTTTGTCTTTAAGGGGCAGGAGGCTGTATTCATTACCACTGCTATTGATCCCGGGAGGGTGTGCTTCCCCTTTCCAGGGCTTTGTCCTCTTCCTACAAGGTTGCAGTGGCATGGCAGCAAAGAGTCATCTTGTTTCTGAGCCACAGCTCTGAGCGAGGGACTTTTCTCCTACCTCTGAGCTTATGTGCTCCTCACTGCTGCCCTCTGGCATTGGCGACAGACCAAGGAGATGTGTGCATGGGAGGCAGTGTCTTAGAGCAGGGAACTTCTCTTACGGGTGCCTGGTTTTGGCCAGATGTTATGCTCAAATGTGAGAAAGTGCAGTATTTGGATGCATCTGAGAATGTGCAGCCCACGCCTGCTTGGAGATGGGGGACTCTGTGTGGACCACCCTTGTTTAGGCAATGGAGAGTTTGACCTTCTGAGAGACCCATGCAGCTTTTGATGGAACAAGTGTGTGCAGAGGAGACCGCCATCCCCTGGCAGTGACAGCCCCCAGGCGTGGAAAGGGCTTCATCTTCCCAGCAAGGGGGAGTTTGGGGCTAAGTCTTAAGAAAATGAAGAAGTGAAGATGTTTGTGCAAAGTGGGGGCTGGCTTTGCTTTAAAGCCAAGAGCTATTGGCTTGTCACTGATACATTAATCAGGAATGAAATGTTTAGGCCAGGCTGGGTGGGAGGAGGAGGTGGAGGAAAGCAAGGGGAGAGTTGCTGAGCTCTGAAGCAGGGTGGGAGGGGGTTGTCACGGGGCCGAATCTGTCAGGGGATTTGGCCTGAGCCCCGTGCTGAGATTAAGTTTCGGAGAACACATTCCAGAGCAGAAAGGGGGCTGTGTGCACTGGTGGCCTGATAGAGGGAAGGAGAGGAGGGGAGAGGTGGATGGGATTACCAAAGGCATGGTTTGCATTTAGGAGAGCAGGCTGTGCACAGCTCCTCAGCCTGCTCGGTTTCTTCTTTTTTTATTTTTCCTCTCACCCCAACCCACCACCACCAGCTCTGCCTCCTCAGACAAAGTGTTGCTGTTTGACCTATCTGTCTGCTTTGGTCTAGCATAAGTGGTAGATGGGAGACAGGTCCTAGAGCACCAGAATGTCCCTCTATGTGCCTCAGAACAAATCAACGTCACAACTGTGTAGTCGTCAGCCCTCTCCAGGAGCCAAATCACCTTCAGCTACTGGATTGCAACTGGGGATGGGGGTCCCAAAAAGGGAGACTTGCCCAATGCTGTGGTCCCTGCCATGGCAAAGGCACTACTGCTGAGGGGAGGTCAGAAGCACCATTTAGTGGAGCCCACAAAACTGGAGCCAGACATTGGATGAACAAACAACTAAGCCATCGTGGAGCACCTCTGTGCTGTGCTGCATGGGTTCCTTGTCCTCGAGGGGAGCTGGGGACGGCAGAGGCCATGATCCATGCACTCAGACAGCCTCAGGCAATAGAGAGCCCCCAGGTCAGGAAGTCTTGGCAGTCAACCAGCGAAGAGAGACAGAGGGCAACACAGGAAAGACTTGGGGCTGAAGGTGTAGCCTTCTAGAGGGGTTCAAATGAGTTTCATGTTCATGAGCTGGAGGCTGTTTGCAACTGTGGCTTTGAAATGGTCTGAAATAACAGAGGGCACAGATTTGTGGTGGGACTCAGTTTGAAACCTATGGTAGCAGATGTGCCATGGGCTCTCGTTCCTCCTCCAGACCTCCTCTACAGGGCCTTGCTCTAGACTGGTTCAGGGGGGACCAGGGTCCTGGGGGTGGAGAGAGAAGCCCCTGGCAGGTTGGCATTGCAGTTGTTACATCTCTGCCAGATCACCAACTGAGCTGGAAGAAAACCCTCTGAAAGTCTTAGCCCCATCCAAAAATTATTTTGGGGGGCTAGGGGGAGAGTGAAACTAGAACATGAATGAAAGCAAGTGGGGTATATGTAAAAATACTTTCAAGGTTCAATAATAAACCTATTGTTTTGGAAAAGGACCTAGAGTCATTGGAAGGCATCTTGCTAGGTTTCAAGGGGTGTAGGTAACATCATCTGGCCAGCTTTTAGGCTATTTTCACTCCTTTCTCTCCTCCTCCTTTGGAGGAAACACCCTCCCAGTGCTTCATGCTGTGCATGCCCGGACCCTCAGGGCCTCCTTGTGCTTTGCTGACAGTCAGCAAACAGATAACCATTGCTGCCATGCTGGCAGCCACAGTGTAGCCTTGGGACCGATACCTACTTGCTTCTCCTGTCTGTGGCACAGCAATGCTGAGTCCATCTCTGCTCTCTCTGTCTCAGAGGGCTGGTTGAAACTAGCATTTAATTCCTTCAGCAGAGGAGTGGTTTGCAGAAAGGGGAAGATTTGTTAAAGCAACTAAAGGAGCAACACTTCAGGCACTACTTGGGCACTTTTGAGTCTAGTTAGAGCCAACCTGGTGCTCCACGATCTCAAACTCTGGCTTGGCAGCCCATGGCACATCAGTGCAGGTAGATACCTGCTGATCACTGCTGGTCTGGTGTTGCACATGATCAGCCACGCATGGCCCCCAAGGCAGCCCTTCAGCCCAGCAGTGATGGGCTGGAGTCCAGGACAGCTTGAATGAATGGGGCAGAGGTATTCCTGGTTTTCCAAGCCAGGTCCTAAGCACTCGTATGGCTGAGAGCTGCAAGAAAGAGAAAGGTATTTGCCCACTTGCCGGTGGCGAATTTGCCGTCATGCCAGAAGACCTGCTCCAGCCCCTCACCTTGGTGGAGGTGCTATATGAAAAAGGTGTGGCTGCAGTGGGCTCTGGTGGGGCCGGATAAATCCAGCAGGGACAGGAACATGGCACTGTGGGCTGGTCCTGCAACAGCAAAAGGCTCGGAAAGTTGAGAGCCCTTAGTGGCGCTCACGGGGCAGCTGAAGTGCAGGGCTGGAGCAAAGCCGGCAGGTAGAGGTGGCAAAAGCTGTGCAACTTCCAGCATTCAGCTGCGTGTGTGGATCAGTACAGTGAGCATAAGAGCAAGCCTGACCTGGATGGATGTGTCATTTAAAAACAACAACAAAAAAACTAGATGAGGAGTGCAGCAGAGAGACTCCACCTGTTCCAGCGTATCCCCCACAGCCAGGGACGAGAGGAGTGCAGGGTGCCTGTGTCCTGGGGACTCTGGGACAAGGTAGGCTCATTGTCCTGTGGCCCTCCATTGGCACCACCAGTGAGGGCAGCCCTTGGCTTTGCGACAGCACATGGGGGAAGCCAGGCCTCAACACGCAGCACTCATGGGCAGTGACCCTGCGCCGGGTCGGGCTGGGCATCCCCCAGGAATTTGCAGCTGCTTTCTGAAGACAGCCCCATTCATTTTCCTCCGCCTGGGCCTCTCCTCTGACGGCTCCCCAGAGGCGATGGCGGGAGGGAGGGAAGGGGGCGGCTGCGTGTTGGAAAAGCATTTGCTGAGCAGGCACGGGGGGCTCTGGCCCTGGGGGCAGAGGTGGTGTGAGGAGGGGAGAGAAGAAAAACACAGGTGGTGTTTCTTGAGCTGGTGGAGCTGTGGCACAAGGGCTGTGCAACAGGCCCGGAGCGATGTGGGGGGGTGGGGCTGGGGCACAGCGGGGGGGATGCGCTTGGGGTGCATGAGCAGGCAGGAGGCCGGGGCACTGCACCTGTCCCAGCAAAGCAGGAGGGGGCTGGTGGTGACAACACCGGTGCCCAAGATCCTGCAGTGCTGACCAGACTGGAAGCAACAGCTGTTACCCCAGGCTGCCCTGACAGCTGAGGGGGGATTAGTGAAAGATGCTTGCCCCCAGGCTGGTGGACCCCCATCCCTGCCCATTACCCTTCTCAGGGTCACTCCCTTCCCTTCCTCACTCTTCCCTACAGCAGGGAGGACTTTCACCTTGAGAGCTGGCGTTTTATTTACTACTGCTTCTTCTCCAAAGTTATTTATGGTCTCCCATTCATTTAATCCAGTCCATCTCAGCTGCCTTGTTTCTTGGCCCCTGGCCCTGGGATTCAGCTGGTTTTCCTCCCCGATGACAGCAGTGCAGCTAGCCGCAGGGCTGACCCTCCCTGTGCCCCAGCTCACCCCATCGCGCCTTAGAGCGGGGTGCAGATGGACACAAGCAACGGCCTTTGGTTGCACTCTTTTCTAAACAAAAAAAGAAAAAAAAAAGGGGGGTGGGGAAATAAGCCCTGCTGTCCCAGCACAGCTGGGATTGGCAGTGCTCTCTCTGTCAGTCCGCAGCACCTCCTGGCCGGTGGCTGGTGGATGAGGACTTGCTGCTTCCCTGTGATCAAGCATGTCTTTTAAGGACAAGGACTTGGGCTGGCACATTAGGCGCTGCCATATGAAAAGAAAAACCCAGCCAGGGCAGAGGGGATGTGGTTTCTCCCAGCTGCGGCAGGAGTTAAACCCAAGGTGCAAATTGTATGTTAGATGCGGGGCACAGCTGCTGCTGGCCGGGCAGCTGAAGGGGTGAATGCTGCATCCTCCCCAGCACTGACCCTCTCCTCCATCCCTCCCTGCACTGCGTGGTGGGGGGGAGGCATGCGTGGCTCCCCACATTTCAGAGGGGGGCCGCATTTGAAGCCCCCAGGACAAAACTATGTGTCCTAGCTCAGCACAGCAGCCTCCATTTTGCCATGCTGGGGCTAAGTGCAAAGGGGTGTGTGAAGGGGGGGGCTTGTCCCACACACAAGGGTTGCCCCCACCACAGGGCTGGCAGTGCCCCCAACCACCCCTTGCCAGCTCCAGCCAACCCATTGGCATTAATGGATGGCTGTATGCGCCTGTACCAGCAGGGAGCGGGGCGGTTGAGACTGCCTGTGGCCAAAATCCACTGGCAAATAAAACGGTCTTGTTCACTGTGGGGGAGCAGGAATTTAGGGGAGTAGTTTGGCAGGAAGCTTGTACACTTGCGTATTGGAAAATAGTTTGTCCCAGTGCCCACCTGATGTCTTTCCCCTCTTCCCTGCCAGTTTTGCTCCACTCCTCCAGCAGCACCCAGTTCTCGCTCCCCCAGCCACCCCAGGATCTCTTTCCTCCATCCTTTCGCCGTTCATTTTCATCTTTGCCCCTCATCCCTGGCGACCGGGCTGGGAGGGGAAAGCAGGAAGAGCCAGTGGTCCCGCTCCCCCCGTGGGGCTGCAGCACTCACAGCTGTGAGGCAGTGGGCTGAGCTGCCATCCAGGGTCTGCACATGAGGGACCCCCATATCAGCCTAGCCCAAGGTCATGCCAGGGGTCCCCCAGCACAGGGACATAATTTTCCATCTCCGAGATGGATCCCCAGGCTCCTGGGACCCTTCTCCTCTTCAGGGTCTGTGCGTGCATGCACGCGTGTGTGTGCAGATCCCTGCCAGCATTGCTGCAGCCTATGCCTTGGCTCTGAAATCTTAATTTGGCTGTGATGAATCCAGACCACCAAGGCGCACGTTAATTTTCCCGATGCTCGTTTACATTTTGTTGACCGGAGAAATACGCATGATGTGGGCAGGCACACATTGGGCTCTTGCCTCTTCTCTACCTCCTTCCATTTCTGTGGCTCCTTCTATTTTATTCCTTGATCAAATATAAAAAGCAAAGAGGAGAAAATATCCAGCACCCTTCCCCTCCCCAGCAGTAACTTTCATTGTTGGAGGAGCATGAGGTGCTGCCAGCTTTTCACAAGTTAAGAGTTAACCTTCATCTGGCTTTAATACCCAGTGGAAACATGGCTCCCCTCCTCAGCTTGTCTTAAAGGATTAATCACATTTCTGAAGTTCACCCATATTCCTTCTTTTTATTATTATTTTTTTTTAATTGAACGATGCCAAGAAATTCCAGAAGTATTAAGCATGTTCGCTGCAAATCATTTTTATGACATTGCAAAACCTCCCCTTTTCTTTTCAACCTCCTCCCCTTCCCTCAGATCTGGGCCCGGGAACACTGGCTCCCCCGGCAGCCGCCCGGCAGCCCCTCCGCGCCACGCTCGGGGAGGCTTTCTCACCGCCTTGCCAAGAGAGCTGGTTTTTATTTAAACTCCATAAAGGATCTTGCTTTAATCAGAAAGTCTGCTTGAGAAATTTCATGTCACTTTTCCATGACTGTGGGTGGGAGAAGCTTGGAGCCAGAGTTGTCTTTTGCTCTTGGAGAGCTGCTGCATTTCCCAGAGAACAAAAACACATTTTTCTGCTGGCTGGGGCTGCCAAGGGAGGCTGCCTGCCGTCTGCCCGCCGCCAGCCCTCCTGCTTCCCCCCGGCTCTCCAAACTGCCCGAGGTCATGAGTGCCACATCCCAGGATGGGTTTTGAGGGGCAAGGGAGCTGCTGACAGTGTGTGGCCGCACCATGCCGTGGTGAGGGATGCGCTGCGCTGCCTTAGTGTGGAGTTTTGGAAAGGGAGTGGGGTCTCGTCCGGATTTAGCGGCATGCCACTCGGGAGACGCGTGTTAGTGCTGGGTCCTGGGGAGGATGTGCCTGCTTGAGCCTTTATGTGACAACGTGACTTGTTACCAGCTGTGGGATGTGCAGTTGTCAGTACTGGTCGCCTGGGCTGGTGCATGGCACCATAAAAATGCATGCATGGGACGTTTTTCCTGGCACAGAACCCTCTCCCTCCTGACACAGGCTGACCAAGACAAACTTCGGGCTTGCAGCACCCCAGAAAGATTTGCCATTGTGCCCAGGGAGAGAGGGGACCAGTTTCAGCTCTGGGAAGCTAGGCGGGGCCAGGCTGGCATGCTCCCTGCCCTGCCAGATCTGTGGGGTTTCCACCGCAGTCCTCTGCTCCTGCTTTGAAAAACAGGGAAAATAAAACAAAAAGTCAAGGGCTACCCCTGCCCCTGTGCTTCTGCTCCTGCTGCCTGCATCAGCCCCGCCAGCGAGCAACCCCTGTCACAGCCTCGCAGGGGGACACATGCTGGGGTGGGGTGTTTTCACGGCTGTTTTAGGGCGGGGGGCAGCTGTGCCACGTAGAGGAGGAGCTGCTTTTCCTTGCAACTCCCTGTTCTTTTAACTGGGGCGTGGGTGCTGCTTGGGTACACACAAAGCCTCGTGGTTAACCAGCCTTCAGCTGTGAGATATTTGATGGGAGTGAGAGTGGCCAGAGCAGAGACGCTGATTGCTCAGGCACTGGAGGAGCTCAGGGCAGCTCTGGGAGCATGAATCCTTCACACACCTTCTCCCACTGTGTCAACCGACATCTGTGCACTCTTGCAGCAGGCTGGGCTCCCTGAGTTATGACTACACAGTCAGCTTCTCGGTAGCAGGGAGGCAGCCATGTTTGAAACGGCAGGCAGCAGAAGGACCATTTTTGGCTGCCCTTCCATGCTGCAATAAGTTGGCTCATTTTTTACTCTCAGGCCAGGATTTTTCACGCCCAGTTTCTCAGCCGTGGTGCAGGCGGTTTCTCCAGAAGCTGTGTTTTAAGTTATCCATTTTGTAGGAAGGAGGAGGAGTAATTAAATAAAGCTCTGAAACCAAGCCAGTTTCCCTAGCTGCTGGGGACGGAATGGTCCTCTGCTGGCATCCCAGTTAAACAGTCCTGGGTCCATACGGAGGGGATGAGCTGATACTGGAATGCTGAGCCAGCCACTGAGATGCCCTGTCCTTTGCTCTCTCTGCAGATCTCAAAGATTTCAAGTTCGATGGCCAGCATGTGATCGAGGTGGATGAAGGGAACACAGCCGTAATTGCCTGTGACCTGCCCGAAAGTCACCCCAAGGCTCAGGTCCGCTACAGTGTGAAGCAGGAGTGGCTAGAGGCATCCCGAGGTGAGTGCCACAGAGGTCTGTCCCACTGGGTCCCCTCCCAGCACCCTGTTTTATCCTTCCCTACTAGCAGTGGCTTTCTCTGCTTGCTGCCTCCTTCTTGTCCCTTTGCCACTGATCTGAGCACAGGTTAGTTTAGGGTCTCTGCCAGGTCTCCCTCCTGTCTCTGCTGTCTGGCACTAGAGAGCCATGTGTAACACCAGCTGTGGAAGAGGAAAGAAAGTAGAACTAGGTGATGCACCACGTCACTCTTCATCAGGCATCTCCATACCAACCTTTAACCCAGCCTGGATAAAGGCGACTTTTTTGAATTTGGGGAATTTTTTTGAATTCAGATCTGAATTCTGCAGCTTCACTCCATCTGCTGCCTGTACCTATGACAAGCTAGCTTCACCTAAGGCTCTGTTCCTCCCACCATGGTGTCATTGCTCCCCTGATATTTGAACCAAAAGGGGTCATTTCAGTGCTGTCAGCGTTATCGTGTTGTTTTTTCCCTTCCCACTTGTCCACCTTTTTTCCAGGGCACCGCATTTTTTCTAGAGGGGGGGCATGTCTTATAATCATATGCTACCTCCTCTTCTCTCCCTACAGACAACTACCTTATCATGCCATCTGGGAACCTTCAGATAGTCAATGCCAGCCAAGAGGATGAGGGGACTTATAAATGTGCTGCCTATAACCCCGTGACACAGGAGGTGAAAACCTCGGTCTCCAGTGAGAGGCTCCGTGTGAGACGTAAGCCGCTCTCCCTTCACTGCACATCTTCTCCATAGCACTTCCAGCCCTGGACGCACGTACCAGTGCTATTGCTGGGAGTTTTCCATGTGAACAGACATTATCAGTTGCTGGGAAAACTCCTTTCCAGCAGCAGATGTCCCCAGGGTCTGCTCCCAGGGTGTGCGTGTGCAACCCTGGGATTGTCATACCTTCTCAGGATTGGTTCTTGGTGATGGGGGATCAAAGGCCTTTAGCCCTTTGGCATCCCTGAAGGAATGTCCCTCTTGGCCCAACTTGCCGTTTATCTACCACAGCGCAGGGGAGCAGCACTAGGCCTACCATTACCCCTACCTGCACTCTGCACAGGTTGCTTTCCCACCAGCCACTTTCCTTCCCACCCACCGCCTTCCTCCTCCTCTTCTCACTAGGCTCCACAGCAGAAGCAGCCCGGATAATCTACCCTCCTGAAGCTCAGACCATCATCGTCACCAAGGGCCAAAGCCTCATTCTGGAGTGTGTAGCCAGCGGGATTCCCCCACCACGGGTCACCTGGGCCAAAGACGGCTCCAGCGTCTCCGCGTACAACAAGACACGCTTCCTGCTCAGCAACCTCCTGATTGACCCCACGAGTGAGGAGGACTCGGGGACCTACAGCTGCACAGCTGACAATGGGGTTGGAGAGGCCGGAGCCGCATTCATCTTCTACAACGTGCAAGTGTTTGGTGAGCGCTGCTGTAGCCCTTGTTTCATGAAGGGCTTGGACTTTCTCCACTGCTTTCAGAGGAAAATACTAGTGCTGCTGTACTCTTCCTCTCCCTGGACAAACCACAACATAAGGCGAACCCCTGCTTGTGGTTCTACTTTGTAGGAGATGGGATGAATTCTTCCCTGAGGATGGTAGTTCCTCCTTCCTGGCTCCTGGTATGAGCTGGAGATGATCGGTCCTCCCTTTCCCTGCAGAAGCTCTTCTCTTGTCATTTGTGGCACTGGGTTTGATCTAACTCTCCACTCATTAGTGGAGGACTGGGTGCTTCTTACATGTATTTGACTATTTGACTTTGGCATAGGAAAGACATCAGAGTGACTTGCTTTTTGCTCTGTTCTGTAGGGAAGCTCTCTATGGGGTGGGAAATACAAGGGATACTACATCTTAGGTATTTCTACTATGATCCTTCCCCTTCTCACAAGCATTAGGGAGGCTAAGCCTATGTTTTGTTGGATGGCATGTCATCCAGGTGCTGGTGTTGTTCTGGAACAAGCACAATCTTTGCAAAGTAGCATTTCAGCTCAGAAAAATGGGACTTGTAGGTTGCTGCTGTCTGTTGAGAGGGGCAGATGGCCTTGGGTCACCTCTCCTTGTGGTTCATGTGGATGCTGAAGGGGAGGCACAATGAAGCGGACCCCTGCGGGCCCCCACAAAGGGAGTGGGACTTGGGGGTGGGGTGGGATAAGGATCCATCACTCTGCCCTCATCCCTGCTAGAAAGGAAAGTGCAAAGCCATGACCTTGCCATGCTCCCTGCCAAGTGGCACTCAGCAGCCATGTTTTTTCCCTGCACAGAGCCCCCAGAGGTCACCATGGAGCTGTCCCAGGAAATCATTCCCTGGGGCCAGAGCGCCAAGTTCACCTGCGAGGTGCGAGGGAACCCCCAGCCCTCCGTCATGTGGCTGCGCAACGCTGTGCCCCTCTCTGCCAGCCACCGGCTCCGGCTCTCCCGCAGGGCGCTGCGGCTGGTCAGTGTGGGGCCTGAGGATGATGGCATATACCAGTGCATGGCGGAAAACGAGGTCGGCAGTGCGCAAGCCATGGTGCAGCTGAGGACAGCCCGGCCGGGTAAGTCTCCTTTGCCAAGCTTATGACTGTTCAATCCCAGAGCCTAACACACAGGGAAAGAGCAGGGGAGCAGGAGAAGCGAGTTGGTGTGTAACCCTCCTGCCTGTGTTTGAGCTGCCTTGCTCTTCCCTCCCTCACTTTTACCCTACACTTTGAGTGCTTTTATGACTGGGATCTCCATATCTCCCTGTAAGAACAGATGGTAGCGGTTTTGCTTCTAAGTGCAGTGCCATGCATGTATACTTGAACTTTCTCTACATGAGAGGCATCAGAGGTCTGGCTGTAGTGCCTTACCCCATGGCTTACTCAGCTCTGCCTCTGAGCTCGCACTGAGCAAGAGCATAAACACTGATGTGGGGGATTCACCTGGGGTAAGAGAGGTACCACCTGATTCCTTGGACCTCGCTGAACTTGTCCAGGGTAAGAGGCCCTCCAGAGAGGGAGGAAGCCCCATGTGCCCGAGGCCTGTTCTCAGAGAGGCCCCAGTGAGGTGTGTTAGGTTTATAGCAGAAGGAGAGATGGTTGCCAACACCTTTTTGAGTGGCACAGCAGGGAACACTGCCTGGGATCTGATACCGCTAAGGTACCTTTGCTGTACAGTGCCAGTCTTCTGAGTGGTTCAAGAGGCTCATAGCTCTCCCTTCACTACAGACTGGGATGGGCATTTACCCTGCCTCAACATCTTGCCTTTCAGGAGCTACACTCCACCCTGGGCGAGGTGCCCAGCTGGGCTCAGCTCAGCCTCCCACACCACCTCCCAGGGACAGTGCCTTAAAGCTGTCCCTGGATAAAGCTGGACTGCCAAAGCCTGAGACAACCCCATTGGCAGCATCTCCACAGTGTGAAGACAACAGGGAGCTGGTGTCTCCAGCCGAGGCCCCCATCATCCTCAGTTCTCCCCGGACATCCAAGACGGACAGCTATGATCTGGTGTGGAGACCCCGGCCTGACAGCAGAACCCCCATCCTCTATTATGTGGTGAAGCATCGCAAGGTATCGCTGTCTCGCCCTGCTCCCATCTTTCCTCTGCGCCATTCCACAGGCGGGCTGGTGGCCTCACTGCACGTTTTCACACCTCGTGAGCAGGTGCGTTGGGGCAGGGGCACCCATCGCTCACTGGTGGCGCTGGTTGGTGGGTCCTCCTCAGCTGCAGCCTCAGCCTGTTGAGGTGTGATGAGTACAGGCTGCACCTCTGCCTTGAAAGGCTTGGGCTGCAGGACCCAGAGCAGCAGCCTCTCTCTGCTGCATGGTCCTGCCCTGCTCAGCAGCACTGAAGCACCCTCAGTCAGTGACTGTGAGGAGCCAGCAGAAAGCTGCCATAGCTGTGCTGAACCTGCTGGGAAGGTCCTCAACCACTGGTTTTATTCTGGAAGCTGAAAGGCAGTGCCCTCTTGAGCATGCCTCTTGGTTGGTGGCACAGTGGGAGCACACAGTGCACTGCCAAGCCCTTCTTGAGCCCAAGGGCTCCTGATTCTCAACACCACAAGCAGAGCACAGGCAGAGCTGTAGCCCGGCAGTTTCTCTAAATAGTGAAGCATTGTTGAGGTAAAAATTCTGCTTTTGAGGTGTAGAGCATCTCTTCCCATTTTGCTGGGGATAAGTGGGGAAAAAAGGGGCTTGAGTTTATCTCCTTGCTGCTTGTATTTCCTTTAGGTAAGCAGGGAGTTGAAGTAGAGAGGCAGGTTTTACTCTGGGATTTGAGTACATTCCAGACCTGGCATGTTCTGGATTCCCAGCCACTGCAAGACACCACTTTCAGTTATATGTGAATATATGTATCTATTTACCTGAAATTGTCTGATTTTGTAAAAATGTGCTGTAATAGGAGGCTGTTATAATCCCTACACATCCTTGGTTTCTTTCTAAACAAAACTTAAGCTGAGGGTTTCAGCTAACCATCTCTTTAAAGAGCCCTTTGAAACAAAGGCAGAAGAAGCCAACACTAGAACACAATAGGGCAAGCTTAAACCCAAAAGCCTCACCAGACTATTGGCTCTCGTGGTCTGCCAAGAAGAGATTTGTCCCCCAATGGTGTATCATGTAACTACCAAGTCTGCATGCAATCTTAACTTGCAGGCTGGAGTTTGTCCATATTTTATTTGTTTTTCAGCACTTCACCTGGAAGGGGCTGTAGGGCAGTGGAGGTCACCGTGGGTCACTGCAGTTTGCAGTAATATGTTTTCAGGGTAGTCCAAATTCTCAGCTGGAGACTTTCTTGGGATGCTTAAGGATTGTGTGGAAAGGAATTAGTCCCAATAACCCTTAAACTTGTTTAGAAAGAGTCTCTTTCTATCAGAGATCCTTAGGATCAAGTTATATAATGATCTGGGTTTGACATCTCTGACTGGAAAAGCATGTGTGCGGAGAGGGAAGGAATCAATTCAGCAACAAAAGAAAAGGCTCTTTGTGTGAAAGATGGTTATAAGGAAAGTAAAACCTACTGACAGGAGGCTTACATTTGTACTGGGCAAGGGTCTGCTTCTCCTCTGGAAAACATTCATGGATGTCTCTTTTTCCCTGCTCTTACACTGCCCCTAAAAACTCAGCAGCCTGTAAGCAATCAGATGCCACACAGCCATTATCTTTGTTTCTTAAGAATTCCTCTTTTTTCTTTCCTGGATATTAGCAGTCTTTAGGGTTCCGCTCCCTTGCCTCACAACTCTGCGGGCTCAAGAATAAAAATAAAATGAGGCAGGCATTAATCAGTCAGTGTCAAACGCTTGGAGAAGATGAATGATACAGCAGAGTCCTGGCATTTCCGTTTTGTTGCATTGCCTGCATTGCTAGGGGTCCTTTCGGCACCGGGTCACTTCAGTGTCCTGCATATTTGCCTGCAAAAATATTATCCTTGCAGCTGGGGAGAAGGAGGAAGGTCCTACCTTCCCTTCCCCTCTGCCTGGGTCATCAGGGCATCAGCAAAAAACTCTGTTTCCAAGCCTGTCTGGGGGCCATGGCCATACACAGTCTCTTCCCTGCGGAAACCTGTGCTCAAACATTACAGTCCCTCATTTCAGCCAGAAAATGCCAGCCATGAGGCTGGATAAGACTGGATAAGAAGGCGTTACTCAAATGATGTAGGTCCAGTTGACCAAAGTGGTGTCCTGGTACCTCATCCCATGGAAATACCCAGCGTCTAAATGAGCAGTTCAGCAGCTGGGTTGAAGGAGAGATTTGGCTCCTAAAGCAGCTCGAGCCTCTGGCTAATGCTGCCTTTTGTGGGCACGCCTGCTCCAGAGGTTTACATGCGTTGAGAGGCAGTGGTATCAGAAGGGACCAGTGGACAAAATGGGGCTGAGTGAACCTCTGGGGTCAAGAAAACATCCTGGTAGTTGGTGACTTGTCCTGCTTATACCTGAATTCTTCACCTTTGGAAAATCAGGGTGGAAACAACTTCCTCCTTTGCAGGCAGAGAACTAGCCTCTGGGCCAGGAAGGTAGCCCTGGTCGATACACAGCCTTTAATGAAAGTTTCTGAGCTCAGTGCAGGCAAGAAGCCCAGCCTCCCCCAGCTCTGCAATGCCTGTGTTGGTCTCTCAGCAGGTCACCAACGCCTCAGACAGCTGGGCAGTAAGGGATGTCCCAGCCTCACAGCACCGGCTGACCCTCACCAGGCTGGACCCCGGGAGCCTCTACGAGGTGGAGATGGCTGCTCACAACTGTGCCGGCGAGGGACAGACGGCCATGGTGACCTTCCGGACTGGTAAAGATCAAACCTTTCCCTGGGTGTTTTGCTCTGAGTTAGGGGAGGGTCCCTTGGAGGTGTCCTGCCCCAGCCCCAAGGTACAGGCACCAGCCTTAGGACAAAGGGGCTGTTTCTGCTCTGGAAACCCATCTGCCTTCAGCTTTGGGCGACTGTCAGAAGGGAAAGTGGAGGGTGGGATTGAAATGGGATGGGGAAAATCAGGTCTTCCTCTCTGCCTGATTGGAGTAAGTCCCTTCCTCCCTCGGTGTCTCAGTTGGACACCTGCAGAACCGTAGAAAATAGGTCTGGTGGGGATGTCAAAAGGTCATTTAATCCATCCTCTGCCTGGAGGCAGGATCAGCCTGTGGGGGTTGTTCGTGACGGGTGTTTGTGTAATCTGTCCTTAAAAGCTTGTCCTGCACTACAGGAAACTCCAAGCCTTCCCATGCAGTCTGCTTGGTGCTGAGCTGTCTTTGTCACTAAAAGGATGTTCCAAATGTCTGCACTAAGTCCCCCTGTCCCCTGGCTGCTTTTCTTGTCCCCAGCAGGTGAGGGGAATGGCATTCCCTTTGTAGCAGCGACCTTCCCCACGGTGCTGGACTTGCTCACATCTTCCTTCACGCCCCCATCTTGTGCTAATTAATGCCTTCTCAGGCAGAAATCTAGCAACATTGCAAGAACACCAATTAAAAGTCTTAGAAAATTAAATACGAGGGGGACCTGTTAACAGTTTAACAAACCTGCCTCTTTAGCTTTAGTTCCTGCCTGCAGGTTAAGTGCTTTGAACCCCTAGGGCCATTTGAGTCCCGAGAGTACTTAACTTGGCATTGTGGCTGGGAATATTTTCTTTGCTTGTCACCGTAAAAATTAACTCTAAGTCGTGTCTCTGTGTCACTGATGCCACCTCTCCCTTCTGCACAGGCCGGCGCCCCAAACCAGAGATTGTTGCCAGCAAAGAGCAGCAAATCCAGAGGGACGACCCAGGCACAAGCACTCAGAGCAGTAACCAGTCCGACAACAGCCGTCTGTCCCGTAAGGGCCTCTCTAAACTGAGCAAGGAGGGAGGGCGAGGAGTGCTGGGTGTCTTGTGGGTGGCAGTGGCCAGGCCACGCTGGGGTTGAAGTCTCCACCAGGTAAAATCAGACTGTGTAAAGCTGGATGGGTGGTCTCTAGCTCCTGAAGAGGAGAGGTCCTTCTCAGACACCCCTGCTACGGCGCTTGGCAGGCAGTCTGTCTGAGGAGAGCAGGCTGATCCCACTGCCCGTCCCCAGCACTAATGCAAGGGCTTGTCAGAAACCCTCTGTCTCTTGCTGAGTTTCATATGGAGGGTTCAGAAAGCCCTGGTGCGGGGTCTGCAAATGTGTGGTGCACGGGCCCAACAAGCTGTTGTGCACCAGTGGGCACTGGGGGAGTGCGAGGGAGAAAGGGCAACCAAGTCTTTGCAGGTCCTGGCATCCTCCTTGCTCAGCCAAGCCCTGACAAGGGGCAGTTAGTGCCTGTTCTAGGGGTGGAGGGTGCTCCGTTTTCGTATTTTGCTGCACTGGAGGAACATCAGTTCCTTACTGGTTAAACCAATTCATTGTTTCGTACCTTGTGTCTGCCATTACTATTATTCACCAGTGCTATTATGCTTTCTGTGAAATTCTCTTCTTCAATCCTTATCCTTCCCATGAAGTTCCCTCCTTCAATCCCCTACACTCATTCATGCGTTGCCTTTCTTTCACCTCCACAGCCCTGTTCGTCTCTTTCCCTCCCATCTTTTGATTGTTTTCCTATCAAATTACATTTCTACAGTTCAGAACTTTCCCCTATTTGCACCTCAGCTGGTTCTTCTCAATCTCTCCTGTTTTTGTCTCCTGCACTCACCTGTCCCCAGTGTCAGTCTCCCCCTGCTCACTGCCTCCACATCAGCCAGGCCTTTTGCTCTGTCTCCAGCCCTGCATCCACACCCCTCACACCTCTCCCTGATGTGATGGGTGTCCACACCTCAAACCTTGTCTCATCCTACTTGAGTCACGAGTGGAAAAGGAGCAAGATGCAAGCAGAAGTAAAAGATGTTTGCAGGGCACAAACTGAAGGGAGTGAGGATTTGGGGGTCCCAGCTCTAATGAAGAGGCAGAAAGAAGAGAGCGTTTAGAACTTAAAGAGCATGTGGGTGGGTGCAGTGCAGGCAGTCCTTCACCCACACACCTCTGAGCTACAGGATCCTCCAGACAGGGCGAGAGGAGTGTGTTTCATGTCCTGATGTCCTTCTGTGCCCCTTGCAGCTCCGGAGGCACCAGACCGTCCAACCATCTCTATGGCATCAGAGACATCTGTGTACGTGACCTGGATCCCACGTGGGAATGGTGGGTTCCCCATCCAGTCTTTCCGTGTGGAATATAAGAAACTGAAGAAGCTGGGAGACTGGGTCCTGGCCACCAGTGACATTCCTCCCTCTCGCCTCTCTGTGGAAATCCCAGACCTGGAGAAAGGTAGGCAGGTGTTCTCCTCTGTCCTTCCTGGAGGTCTGCAGGAAAGCTGTGCGGTCCCTGCGGGATGGTCAGCCATCTGTCACGTCATGCTTAGCCCTGGCATGTGCGAGCAAAACAAAGCCTCCCCAGCTCCAGCCTTAGACACGTGGGGAAAAGCTGCAGATGCTTCTCCAATTTCTCCAGCTGCAAAGACCAGCATAGATTTGACCTCCCTCAGGGAGGCTTGTGCATGCTTTTCTGTATTGCAGGATGTAGTTACTAAACGCATTTGGTTTTGCCATTTACTAGACAGGACAGAACTTTCCTTAGCCACAGGCAAGGCAGGTGGGCACACAATTACCGTTGCACTTCACACAAGAAAAGGCAGCATCGCTGAGCTCAACAGCTTAAAAAGGCAACATATCTATCCCAACTTAAAGATCAGTAAAATGGTGTTTGGGTAAAAATTATTCCAGCTTTGAGCTTTTAACTCCTGCTTATGTACTTAATTTCCATGTTGTAGAGGAAGGACGCCTTCCCATGCCTGCTTTTGGGTCAGGACATACGCTCAGGCATCTCTGAATCCACCTCCACATCCTCCAGAACTGCTTCCTGACCTCTAGACCATCCAGACAGCAATTGGGGAAGGCAAATAAAAGCAGGCTCCATCTAGCATATGGCTGAAATCTGGCCATTCAGTGTTTGTACTTCAATCAAAACCTCTCCGCAGGCTCTCTGCCATCTGGAGAAGATGTAGCCCCTCTCCACAGTCAAGCCTGTGCTTACAGTAGAAGTCTTGGAAGACTCCAATCTCTGCAACTCTTTTATTTCCCTTTTTTCCCCTAGGCACATCATATAAATTCCGTGTCCGGGCACTGAACATTCTGGGGGAGAGCGAGCCCAGTGCAGCGTCTCGGCCATATGTAGTGTCTGGGTACAGCAACCGAGTCTACGAGCGCCCTGTGGCCGGGCCATATATCACCTTCACAGATGCCATCAATGAGACCACCATCATGCTGAAGTGGATGGTAAGGTTTGTAGGGGCGGAGATCTCTGAATGTGTAGGAAGCAGGCATCCGGATGCTACTTGCCCAGCTTACGCATCTTCCAAGTTACCATGCTGGAGCCTGTCAGCAGCACGAATGGATCTGGGATCCAATGGCTCCCTCCAGCAAAGGAGGGCTGGGCTTGGGACACATAGAATGGGGAAGTCAGAGAGCATAGGAAACCCTCTTCATCTGAATCCAACATTGTACACAGGAGGCATTTCAGGGGATAACCTCAGGGTCTTGACCATTTTGTTCAACAAGCACAGTTCAACAGCACACGGGGCGGCTGCCTGCTCCCCTGGCCAAATTCCTGGAAATCATTAGCACCTCTGTCTGTCCCAGTCATTTCCAGCAGGTATGTCCTTCACTCTCACTTGCTGAGTAGCAGTCCTAAGTGCTGATAATCATTTACAGCAGTCCACGCCACAGGTCTTTCAGGAGTGGGCAGGATGTTTTGGATCACAAGCCCAGATCCAAGAGTTACCAATGGCTTAGAGGTTACTCGGAGGGACACATTGTCCTCCTCTCTCCCAGCTTCTTCTAGCCAGAAATTGCTACAGGGCAGGATGGGCACTGCTGTTCATTTAAACACAAATGGTAGCTGATAAAATACTGGGTGAAAGACAGCAAGAACACTTGGAGCTCGACTGTACTGCCCTGGGTGGGGGAGAAACAGACATGTCTTCAGAAACATGAGAGTTCTGCATTCACTGGTTTGTGGCACGATGCAGTTTGTCTCGAAGCCATGAGCCCACTGGAGTCAAGGTGAAGATGTGCTTGTCCTTGCCCAGCTGAGTCACTGTTGCTGAGGAATTTTTTCTCTGAAGCATTGGCTGTGGCTGCTGGGAGGGAGAAGAGTACTGGATGCTTGAGGTGACAGGACCAGACTTGCAGCTCATCTGTTACCTGAGAGAAGTGAGGTGTGAGAGATTAAAACAGCACTGAGCTCTTGGAAGGAAGCCCTTACTGTGCAAACCAGTGGCAATGCAAGGAAGATCCTCCTGCTGGGTCTTCCTCCTGTCCCATCCCATTTATCCGCACTGCTCCTCACCTAGTACAATATGGAGCACAGGCATCTCTGCTAATTTCTGCTCTCTGTCCCATTCTCTGCAGTATATCCCAGCCAGCAACAACAATACTCCCATCCATGGTTTTTACATCTACTACCGCCCCACTGACAGTGACAATGACAGCGACTACAAGAAGGATGTGGTGGAAGGTAGGAGACAGTGGGAGGCTGGTCCCAGCTGTTGGTTCCCCCTGGAAGAGTACTTGGCCAGAAGGAGCCCTGTGCTCAAAAGGCACAAGACTGCTGCTGTCCAGGCCTGCTTTACCTAGCACTGCTGCAGAGCTGGGCTGGCTGCCTGTTCCCCGAGGAAGCTAACGGCACCGCGTGTGTGTTCCCTCCACAGGAGATCGCTACTGGCACTCCATCAGCCACCTGCAGCCAGAGACCTCGTATGACATTAAGATGCAGTGCTTCAACGAGGGTGGTGAAAGCGAGTTCAGCAACGTGATGATCTGTGAAACCAAAGGTAACCAGCTTCGCGGAGTGACTCTGGGGGTGCAGCCTGCTGCCTTCCCTGCCTGCTGCCTTCCCTGCCTGACAGCTGTCAGAGCATAGCAAGGCAGGTACCAGCCTTGCCTGACAGTGTGTCATCCAGGCTCAGGCAAGGAGATGGAGGCAGCAATGGGGAGAAGAGAGGCATAGGTTTTTTTGATGCTGTTGCTCAATATGTGTATATACCCATACCAGTACTCAGACCCCTTGTGCAGAGTCCATCGCCGTTTCCCTCAGAGTCGTAGTTACCTTTTGTTTTCCTAAGTGTCATGTAGACGCTGACTGGAACCAGAAGGGCTAACTTTCCCTTGCTGTTCTGAACTCCTGTGTTTGGTTATAAGAAGGTCCTGTGTTGTCTTCCAAGCAGCTGCCCTGTCATGATAGGAACAGCATTAAGTCCAAGTGGGTGTTTTAGAGAAGCTATTTTCCTTTTTCCTTTTGTCTTAGCAGCCCAAGAGCTTGGCAGCTCTGTAAGACAAGCACAAAGGATTTGTCTGCACTGCAATATGCATCAGCCTACGAAATCCTCTGTCATCCAGGAGCACTTCTTTAAAGCCACTGTAGAATTCTGTTCACTCCACAACAGTGTAGACATCCTGGAGCTCTTCCATCTGCCTTGTCTGTATCTAATACGTGTTCTCTCTCTCCCTCTCTATTTTCCCTTCACAGCTCGGAAGTCTCTTGGTCTGCCAGGTCGTCTTCCACCCTCAACAGTGCCCCCCCAGCAGCAACCCCCACTCAGTGGTGGGCACAGCGGCCTCGGGACAGGAGCCATGGTGGCCCGTTCCAGCGACTTGCCATACTTGATTGTAGGCGTCGTGCTGGGCTCTATCGTACTCCTCATTGTGGCCTTCATCCCCTTTTGCCTTTGGAGAGCTTGGTCCAAGCAGAGTAAGGGTTCTTTCTTGAGGCCTGATTTCCAAGATATGCTCTGTGGTAGTGGGGTCAAACACCCAAAATGTGAGGGTTGCACAATCTGGGAGGCAGGGAAAGGGTGGGCAGAGGGCAAATTCTAAATGTCCTGTGGAAACCTATAAAGGTTCCTATAGGTGGAACCCTATATACGAAGGCCACCATTTGTCCCTTGTCCTGCTTACCTTGCCGAGAAGGAACCCTGGGACTACAGTGGGTGGGAAGGGGTGCTCCTTTTTCATTCATGTAGGCCCCCTCTCCACCATTTGTCTTCAAGGGTGCTTTGGGTGCCAAAACAGCTGCCTGGTAGGGCAGCCTGATATTATCCCTGCTGAGCTTCAAAAACTCAACTTTACCTCTGTTTTTGGCCTCAAACTTCCTTTTTCTTCCCTCTACAGAGCAAACTATCGACATGGGCTTCCCAGGAGCTGGGCTGCTGGTATCATCCTGCCAGTACACCATGGTGCCTCTGAGGGGGATCTCCGCTCCTCGTGCCAATGGACATCCCTATGTTAACGGGCAGCCCTATGCCAACGGGGCACACCTGAATGGCCTCTGCCCTGCTGCAGGAGTGGGCTGCGCAGGCACCAAGCCCCGAGATTACAGCCCAGATGAAGTGCCACAGGTATGTCCACACCTGTAGTTGACACTTGGTTTGACATGAGCTGGAGGCTGTGGTTGCAGTGAAAGGGCTTCTCCAGACATGCCTGGCATCCTTTGCAGCACGTGGAAGTGGCAAGACTGGCTTCTTAAAAGAGATTTCGCCTTTGCAGTGGAGTCTGAAACATAGGAGGAACAGGAAGGTCTCCAAAACACTGGTGCAGAGGTGGTTTCTTGGGGCAGTGGCTCCAAGTATGGAGGAGGCAGTGAGCAAAGGCTACTCTTATGGGAACGGTTCCTGTGTCTTCTGAGCAAAGCTCACAGGGACTGACAGTGTCGAGGACTCTGTGTGTAAATAGTAACGCAGGCCAAGGCAGTGCCACAGCTGAGACTATAAATTGGTTATCATCCGCCACTGGTTCAGCAGTAAGTGTGAAGTGAGTTTTTCAGTGCTCAGTTCCACTCTGTAGCAAAAGAAACAGTTTCAGCTTTCTCTGCCTTCTGTCATAAGAGCTTCACCAGTCTGCCCCACAGCTCTGGCTCCCAGATCAGCACCTGCCTCTTAACACTGCTGTGTGGCGTTGCTCTGCTGAGAACCCTTCTTTCTCCTTCCAGTCACACGAGGAGACCAACGCCTTGCTGCAGGCGAGAGTGCTGCAAAACGGGAACACCCAGCAAGACTACCAGCCCTCCAGGTGAGTCCTGGCTTGCGGAGGGGAAGAGTGGAACAAGCCAGTGGGACCCACAAGACTACACACTCCCAAAAGCTTGCCCTCAGCACACTCCCATCTGTCACAATTGACTTGGGAAACAAATCCATGCTCCAGCACTAGGCCTTCTTGGTCTAAATTCTCTTTGTACAGCTTATTCCTCTTATGGTTTGAGGGGAGAGATAAATTAATTTTAGAGATGGCCCGCCTTTTCTTCCCCCTGCTTCTGAATGAGAAGCTAACATCTATGACTGGATGCTGAGAAACAGCTGCCCCGCAATCTGGCCAGGGCCCAATTGCAGGTGCTTTGTGTCTCGCTGTTCAGATGCCAGGACATTATTCCCATGCTCCCCAGGAGGCACTACTCCTCCCAGTTCCTGTGGCTCTTGCTAGATGTGGAATCGTGGATACCAGGCCCCATCACATCATTCCCATCCCACAAGTACATCCCAATTTCTGCTCTTCCCCTCATTTAGGAAGGCTTTGTGTCCTTGCATTGATGCAGCTGGCTGAGACATTACAGAGGTCATAGCTTTCAAGGAGGAAAGATTTGTGAATAGCACTAAAGCTCTTTGTCTGCCTCCCCAGATTGCCCAACTCAAGAACAGAAGACAGCTCTTTCCTCTACAGTCTCCCAGATGACTCCACTCATCAGCTTCTTCAGCCACAAGATGACTGTCCTCACCTCCAGGAGCACTTTGTTGGCCTCCATCATCCAGTAATGGGCAGCAAAGTGGGAGGCCCTAGCCTGGATAGTCGACGGGATCCCCTGTTCCACCAAGGTCAGTGGTCTGGGAAACCCAGTGTTTGCTTCATCTCAGCATTTTAGGCTGATCTTGAAGGGAAATTGCTCTGTAGAGCTTCTGCGGTGCAAGGACAGTTTTAACACTGTCTAGAACGGCACAGAAAGGCCACAGTAGCAGCTGGGGCCTGTACGTGGCCTTAGGCAGTTTTAGAGGAGATGTCTCTTTTCTCCAAAAGCTTGAGCTGTATGCTGCCGGAAGGGCGCATACCCACATCCAGTTGCAGAGACGCTGTCCTTCAGTCCTTCTTAATTTTGCATTTTCCAGATCTCCAGTAAAATGGCAAGGTCCCTGAAAAATTATGTGAATCCATCTCCCTCAGACCTGACCCACCTGTAGGACAGGATCAAAATCCCACAAAGCCAGGACTTTCAGAATGCAGTTCGTCCTCTTTGATGAGAGCACCTATCCTCGCAAAGTGGACTGGTGACTAGAAAGCTCCCACAGCATCTCTCATTTCTGTACGCGTTGTAATCGTTTCTTGCTCCTTTCCCTTCCAGGAAGCCCTTGCTGCCTAGGCCTAGTGCCAGTTGAAGAGGTAGAACGACTAGATTGCTGCCAGTCCAGAGGAGATCTCCATCCCCCAAACGCAGTGATCACACCTTTGGGTCAGGACCTACCAAGACATCTGAACAGCAGCCCACCACCGCTGAGGCCCTTAGAGACTCATTCTCCTACTAGCTAGGGACCAAGCTGCCTTTTGCAAAAGACTTATTCTAAAGAGAAAAAAGAGAATGGGTATTTATTTTTGTATAACACCCTTATTTATATATTTATGCACTTGTATATAGATGTATATGTGCCTTTTATAATGCTACGGAGACAGAAGGCATCCGCAGCGAGGTCACGGGAGGGCCCAAGGAGCAAAGCAGCAGCTATCCGTGGCACCGGGCTGTCCGTCAGAGCACAAGATTGAAACAGCAGCACGAGAGATGTCGCAGGACATGGGGCCAAACAGAGCTGCCACCACACCAAGATCTGGCACCCTCTTGCAGTGAGGGCTTCACGAAAGACAATGCTATCAAAAAGGTCTTTTCCTCTCCCCCACAGGAAGGCTTGTCCCAGGAACACGCTCCTGTAAACGGACTGGAGTTATGCACTCTGCCTGATCAACTTAAACAACCCTTCACATACACGCCATCTGCAGCCGCGTACCTGTAAAGATAAACCCATGCTTTAACACGTGAAATAAAGGCTTTAGTCTTTTCCGTGACTGGCTGTATGCTAAATCCTCCCACAAAATGAACACACTCCTTCTACCTCGCAGACACACAGCAAGCGAGACACCTGGGGAAAGGTGATGTTTTCCTGCAGTTGTAATTTTCCAGATAGCCACCCATGTGAATCTTCTCAATGCTGAGCTCAGGAGGGACAGCTGCTACCTGTGCCAGTTAAGTGACACAGACCTGCTAGGGAAGAGCACAGCTACAGGAAGGTTTTGTTCATCTCCAAGGACAGACACGAGTTTGGTGGTGGGGAGAGGCAGACACCCAAATCTCTGCAAATTTTGTTTCCTTATTCCCCACCCCCCATATCCTGTGGTTTTCCAGCTTCACAATCTTTCAGGATCCAGGCCAGTGGATAAGGGCGGGGTTGTTTTTTTTTCCCCTTCAGGAAAGAGCAGATGCTCAGCAGCTTCCCAAAGCCCCACCGAGGAGGCAGGCAGCACAGATGCCCTTCGTTTGGCTGTGCTGGGGCCAGCAGGGGCAGGTCCTGTGCCTGGTTGGGATACGGTTGGAGCCTTGCCGAACACTCCTCTGCCTGGTGTGCGAAGACCAGTGGCAAAAGGCAGGGAGCGGTGAGGAAGAGCAAGAGCAGCTGTGGGTTGTTCAGTCTGTTTAATTAAAAACTAGCAAAAAACCTTGAGCCTCCCTGAGCGCTCTCAGAAACTGTGCCCTGGAAGAATGGTGCAACACAACCCCTCCGCTTTGGGGCTGAAGGAAGTCTTCACAGTAAGATGGGGTAAGTGCTGTGAATGATCACGCGCTGCCACCATACTGAATGCCTGGAGGAAAATAAAAGAGAATAAAACCTGAAACCAGACAGAGCCTGTCTGTCTTTCACTCTGGTCAGGCGGGTGCAAGCCAGGGGAATTACAGGCTGACTTTGCATTTGCTGTACCCTCCTTGTGCCAGGTAAACACCACATCCTGCACTATAGCACAGTTTCCCACTGCTACAGTGCAGAGGCAAGTGGGAAAGGCTTTGCTTGGCTCCATACCAGTCTGAGCACCGTAGGCCCTCAGGGGAAAGGTCCCTTTGCTTTCACCAAACAAACAGCACTTCCCTTGGCTCTAACTGGCTCAGTTAGCAGAGAACTGCCATTGCTGCTAGGATGTTCAGCAAATAACAAACCCCACCCTTAAGGCAGACCTCTTCTAGTAATTTTCAACAACGCAGGCACCAAACCTATAGCTGCCCATGCAAAACTCTCACATCCGGCCCCCGTTTTGAAGAACAGACATACACATGTGTACACACACACGGCATCTGCCCAGTGCAAATCTCTGCAGCGGACTGCTAACAGCATTTACTGGTTGTGTTTGCACTTTTTTATTCCTTATCTGTCACTACAGTCATATTTTGATAGGGGAAACAAAAACAACCCTTTACAACCAAACCCCTGTATAGCCAAAGCAATTCATTTCATGCTCCCAGGTATTACTACTGCCACAGTTAACCATGCCCACTTTTAAGGGACACTTGGAGTGTTAGTTACTGTTTCTGGTGTAAGAACAGGGAACGTTTCAGTTGGTGTCTCAGAGTCCTGTGGTGATAAAGTCTGTAGAAAGCAGCATCTGTCTTTTCTGCTAAGATAAGCGAGTTCTTCTCTTAAGCACCCATCTTTTCTCCTTAGAAGATTGATTTCTTCTCGTAGGAGGGCTGTGTCATGAGCCATGTGCTTCAGCCGTGATTCCAGCCTGGCCTTCTCTTTGATGTTGGTAGTTCGGGGGTCCTGAAATTCTACTCCCTGTAAGGAGGGGGGAAAAAAACCTTCTATAAATCATGCAAGAATGAATGGTGGACATTTATTTCAAGCAGGAGAGTGAAGCTTTCCAAGAGGCAGGACAGCTTTGTGACTTTGCTGCTCCTTGGTCAGAACTACTTGGAAGTCAGAGTGAGGGACCACTAACCGAGACTGTCACAGGTGGCTGCCTTATTCCCTAACGCAGAGCAAAGAACACTTCAATTCGTTTGGCTGCTTCCATGTAACAAAAGAGTAGTTTTGACCTGCTGCAAGATGTTTTCTAGTTAGAAACTAAGTAAGCTAAGCAAGAAATTAGCAGAGAAGCTAAGGCATGGGCTACTTCAGGATCAGCTCTTTCATATCCCTTCCTACAAGACCCGGAGCAGCCATTCAGCCTGTGCCACAGGGCGGTTTCAGCCTGAACAGCTGCCCGCAGAGCAGGATGGGAGAGCAGAGGGCTGGCAAGGGCCAGCTGATCCCTTACCCATTTCTGACTAGTCCCAACCCTGCATGCAGTACAGTGCCTAAAAGGCTCACCAGATCATTCTTTAGCGAAGCCAGCTTAGTTTCAAGCTGCTGCTTTTCAAGGCAGAACAGGTTCAGCTGTTGCAGCTTGCTGGTGTTTTCCCTGGTTAGCTTCATTAGCTGCTGCCGCAGGTCCAAGATTCTTTCCTAGAAAGATATAAAAGGTTAAGCTGGGATGAGAAAGGACAAAAAGTGTGAAGTGGGAAAAAAGTGCTTGGCGCAACCTAAGTGTCACAGAAGGGAGATAAACAACAGACTGATCCTGCATACACCAACTGATCCCACAGTACCTTTAGGGCAATTGGTCTTTTTCTTTTTTTTTTCTTTCCTTTTTTTTAATATTGCAAATGCCTAAGTATTTAGGTAAAGCAGTTAGGCAAAAGTGTAGGAAAGAGACAACAATCAGGTACATGGTACTTCCTGCACTAGGTATTAAGCTGGTTTCTACACCTGCCAGAAGCCAGCATGGAAGAGGAACCAAGAAGGCTACGGCTATGAATTTCCACTTTGAGCTTTGGCTCTCATATCCAAACCTAGAGGGAGGACAGGAGTTCTTTGCTCAGCTACAAACACAGGACAACCAGGAAAGCACGGAACTGCAAATCTTTTTGACCACTCTGCTTTCTTGGAAATGTGTCATGCTGCACAAACATGCAAGTAGCGGCCAGGACAGTTCATTACAAGCCTACCTGTGTCCTTGCAGACACCATTTAGAAAAGTCTTGAGGCAGCTCTAGATCTGTGCGGTGTTGAAGCATACCAGACTAACTTCCCTAAGGTGCACTGAATACCCACTAGCAAGGCTAAGGCCAGAATCTTTTGCTAACCGACACGAACAGGAAAAAGCAGAAATCACAAAACATATTAGATGTAAGTATAAAGGTGCTGATGCGTTACTGCTCAGGGAAAAAAAAAAACAAAACAAAAAACCAGAAAACTCTTAAGTCAAAGAGAGATACTTCCTCAGAGATTTTTCTGGATGTTTTGTGATCCTCCCCTGAATGTTTTCTAATTTTTCTCTATATATTTTTAAAAGGCAGAAAATGACAGCATTCTGTAAGGGCAGCATAAGGGTGCTGCCTGCATGCACCACGGTAGCGGAGTCTCAGGCCCGCCAGATGGAGACGGGCACTTTTCAGACTGCACAGACTAGCGTACCAGGCATGAGCCAGGGCCACCCTGTAGTCAAATAGTTCATCACCAAAGGCGGTGGGAGGAGGCAGTAGGTGCTGAATGCCAGCTGAAACCAAAGGAAAGCACTCGAGAAGAACTTCACATAGGGGTTGAACCAGAAGGCTGCATTTGAGGAAAGTAAAACAAGCAGGTCATCGACTACCTCCACAAGAAAACAGGATGTGTAGCAGCACCTGGAGCAGAGGTAGGAATGATGATGGGAAATGGGAGTTGGACATTATGGTCTATTAATGACAAGTGGAAAAAAAAAAACTAATCATGAACATGTTCACAAAAGATTTTAGTGTAATGAATCAGCCCCAGGGAAATGAAGCCTTAACAGATTGTCATAACACACATCTTCCTCCTTTTCCTGCTCCTTACCTCCCACTCTTTGAGCTCCTGCGAGTGTGCATATTCTTTCTCCATTATTTGCACTTCCAACTCTTCCATGCGTATATTCTCAGAGTGTGCTTGAACTGCTTCAAAATCAACCAGCCGGCCAAACTTCTTCATCATCAGATGATTGCACTTCTCCTCCAGCCCTACCAAAAAGGGCATGGCACAAATGGCAGAACTGTCTTTCTTTGGACCATACGAATTTCTGTCTTGGCCCCAGATTTTTGTCTGAATTCTTTGGTATTTGCTCTGTACTAAATAATTCACACAAAACCACACAGAGCTGAAGACTGCTGTTTGTCCTTGCCCATGACCACGCCTGTGTGGTCACTAAGCCACACTCTAAGCCAGTCCTAGCAAGCCACTCCCACACCAAAGGTCATATAGGGCCTCTGAAGGTTTGGCAGTGCTAGGCACATCTTTGGGTCTGGTCCTTGGGACAGTAAGTGTGGTGAATAGGGCTTGTTTCGTTCTTCGTACATTACAGAGGAAGAAATTGCCAAAAAAAGCTTATGTGGCTTTCGGGAAAGTACTTTTTTCCTAGTAGTTCTGGTTTACAGCCAGAAATAGCAACTGTGTGTCCTGACTTCCAGTGTCTCACCTCAGTCAACTCTCCTTATACTAACTTCCCAAATTATTTAACAGTCTAATGCTTCTGCAGTGCTGGAGAAGTACCACTACTTCATCAAAACAGTCCACTCAATCTGCTCTTTCTGCTTTATTTTCTGCAGTAACCAGCTGTGACATCTGGGTGAGTGTAAAGACAGACATCTGGTGAGTTACCCACACCCACAGAATGAGCATTAGTATTCTGTGCTGTTCAGAGGCTCTGTTACTCACGTCGAATCTTTATCTCCATCTCCTTTTTGTCCTGGACAAGCTGCTTATGTTGCTCCTGGGCCTTCTTATAGATCTCTCTTTGCATTATCTTTTCATTATGTAGGTCCACGATTCTCTTCTGCAGATACTCTAAGGACTGGTTGGTAAATACCAAAGCCTGGGAGAAGTCACTGGGCATCTCCCCATTAACCAAGTACTCCACCTGCAAGAAACAGCCATAAGCAAGGCTGATGTTACTTATTAAGGGTGCTGGTGATCTCTCTGGATAACAAATGTGTGAGGTTAGAGAACTAATGAGTGAGGTAATAGTAAGGGTGGGCACGACTCTCGCACTTTGGGCCAGTGAATCACTACCACTCAGCAAAGCTCAAAGACAACTCAGAGCTGTGATGAGAGCCTGCATATAAAGCTGTCTACCCTTCTATAGCACCTGGAACAAAAGGAGAGTGAAGGACTGCCTACCGACTCTCTGTGCTTTTGAATGACCTGGGAGCTGTGGTGTTGCACAGTCAGGCCGTAGACTCTTCTGTCATTATTACCAACCTTTTAAGGAAGGAAGATAGAACAAATGGAGAGAGCTGAGCTTGCCTTAGAGGTGTATGAGCCAGAACAAGCAGAAGCCTATCTTCTCTCTCTGAGGACAAGATTCAGCCCAGGGGAAATAGCAGTATTGGCTTGAGATTTGCTTTTCATTTTCTACTTATCATCCCTGTGCTAACATCTGTGTAGACAAATGCATTGCACCCAATCCAGCATTCTTGAATTGGGCAAAACTCCCATTAGTTTCAATAGTTTGGGGCACTTTTGGTTTGGGTTTTTTTTTTTGTCGGGGTTTTTTTTCCCAGGAGACTATCAGTAGGTATGGACCTGAAGGAAAATTCCATGCCAAACCTATAACACACTTGAAGACTATGCACACTTCAGCAATGGGCCAACCTGCCTGTCCTTACCTCTTTTCTGTCAGTATAAAAGTAGAGAAGGAGAAAAAAAAAATCTAGAAGAAATAGCAGCATGAAGTTTAATTAATGGCACTTCACTCTCTGGAGATGATGGTGAATCAGGAACTAAGGGCCCCAAAGAACAGCAACACCATTGTTTTGATGCACATAGGCCATTCTGCACCTGCAGATGCACATCTTGAATTACCTGATGGAGTTTCAAAGGAACGACTACATATAGTTCATTCAATCTCTGCTGCTTTTCCCACTGAAAGGTCTCCAGCTCCCTCTCTGCGGTGTCCAGACTGACTGCCACTACTTTTGCCTGCAGAAACACAAATTGTGCATAAACAAAAATCCTGTGGTACTCAAATACATAAGGCAGCAAGGTTCTGTGTTGGAGTCCCCGATCCAAAGGGAAAGAAGTATAGAAGAAAATGCTCTTTTTACATACTATAATAGATTAATTTCATAGGCAAACACGAGGCTCATCTACACGTTCAAGCAAGATCCTATCCTGAATACCTCTGTACAGATGTACACTCATAAATGTCTCCTTAGTAGAGAAGCCCTGTATGTATCAAGAGACAGCTGCTTTGTTCAGTGCCTAAAACTCTTCTGGGCCTACAGAGCCTGCAAGATATTTTTTATTCTGTTATGCCTGGAAATGCTTATTGATTCTGCATGAGAAAGAAACAATTCAGACTCAAATGTCAGACCCCAGGGTGAATATGTGGCAGCTGGCACTTAGGAAAGCCTTTAAAAACTAAACAAAAAATGTTGTAAGTTTAGCATATTTGATGGAATGTTTTTGAGACACAATAAAAGCAAGACTTGCATAATGTTATCTTGGCAGAACTCTCTCTATCCCGGATAACCCTTCAAATAAAGATATTTTTGAATTAATATAAATCAAATGTCTTGATGAATGCAGGACCTCAAAAAAGCTATAAGGAAAACTTGCACCAAGTGAGTTTATTCAGTGATTACTATGACAAAGAGCAAAAAGAAATAGTTGGAAGAGTAGCATTTTTATGCATTTATTTTAACCTGCATTTGCGTTAGGATAGGATTCTTTAATCTCTCTCCATCCCCATATACATGCACAGAGGACAGGCCAGGCTACATCAGGGGTTGCATCTGAGCCAGAGAATCCAGTTTCTGCTGCTGCATGATGGTTAGGCAGCTGGGAGGGAACTGGACCTAAAACCTGGATCCAGCCCCATAGCAGCTAAGGGCAGACCACCTTGATTTACCCTTTTCAGGGGCACAGGTGACCCATGTTGCGCTGCCTCCTGCCTCTGTGCTACCACAGATACCTCTACCCAACCCGAGGCCTCTCAGAGAGTTAGAATTTTTTTTTTTAAATCTTAGCCAAAATCACCAGCACAATATTTTCACTGTAGAGGAGCAAGCTGATGCTTGCTGAGAAGAAAACACTACAACACCTTTTTGGCCAAGGCATTATATTTCTTTCTGAGGTTAGCAGCAACTTTCTTCTCCTCTGTTAAAGCTTTCTCAATGTCTAACCGCTTCTGCCGGAGCTGGATGGTGTTTCGGAATAGTGCCTCATTGCAGTCTGGGAAGGAAAGAGTCAAAGAACAGCTTAGTTTCATTATGACTGTACTATACTTACAGGCTTGAGCTAGTAGATTCTCCTACTGCGCACACTGCCCAGCATTCCTCATAGTAAGACCATGGTCTTGGTTCCCTAGAGCTTCCTTACACCTAAACCACATGGGCCACGTTCCTCCGTGAGGGGCTGAATGTCTTGAATGGATCTTTTTTCCTTTACATTCAGTCAAGACAGTTTGTTTCCAGAAGTAACTAAATGCATCAAAGTCAATATTAAAGCCAAGTGCTCAAAAGTTAGTTTTGGTAAGT
The DNA here is from genome assembly GCF_963921805.1 of Phalacrocorax carbo. Taxonomy (NCBI): domain Eukaryota; kingdom Metazoa; phylum Chordata; class Aves; order Suliformes; family Phalacrocoracidae; genus Phalacrocorax; species Phalacrocorax carbo. The sequence continues at coordinate 92,134,326 of NC_087513.1, read as the reverse complement.
AACACAGTCCCAATAATTAATACATGTTACAGTATAATCTTCAATTACATGACCATGTAGCTGTTTATCCATAGCACCCTTCACTATAAATTATGAACTTGCTGTAGGGATCATTTATAGCTCTATTTGTAAACGAAGCTGTGGTTCACAGGACCTGTTTTATTTGTTTCATGGTAAGGAATTTCTAACAGTGATTTCAGTCATATTAATCAAGCCAGCATTATCAACCCAAAGCAGTGGGCACAATTGAAAAAAAAAAAAAGGAGTCCAATAAAGGCAAGGCAAATTACACGTAAAGAGACAAATACGAAGAGGCTAATGCAATTTCCCCATTAAATTAGTAATTTGGCCTTTCCCAAGAAAAAGTAAAGATCCTCTTCATTTCTTCCTGACATTTCATTGAAAAAGGAGATGGATTAGGAGTTAATAAAAAATTCAATTTGTGAAAATGATGGTAAAATCCAATTTAAAAAACAATATGATCAAGTAATTTGTTGTTAAGTTCTAACTAAAAATATAGCAGTGTTGTTACCTGGTCATCGACATACCACTCAAAGTTTTCTTTAAAAAATCCCAACACCCTAAACTGGTTAAACTTATACAGAAGAAAAAGGACGGGGGATTTGCTTGCCTTTGTTAAATGAATGAATGAATGAAGAGGGTTTTGCAAAGTAAAGCTCCTAACTTTGCAGATCTCATAAGAGAGCAGCCTAGCAATGGGCAATTGTTGCATAAATCCACGAGGTGGTAACAAAGAGCTTAATTTAACACCACGGTAGGGTCCCCACAGAACTTCCCTGAACAGGGATCCAGCTAGGCCAGGCAGCAGATTTCCAGAGGGCAGCTACAGCCTCGCTCCAGCTCCACTCCTGAAGAGCCTTTTCTCTCCAGAAAACAGCCGTGAAATGGTGAATGGTTCTTTACACAAAATAATTAATTCTTAGTGCTTAGCTAAGTTTTATTATTTTTCCAAACTGTTTAATTAGGGTACCCTATACTACCAGCGGTTTCAGTATCTTCATTGATATTTCCTGGGGAGAAATGCTGCACTCAGGAGGTGTACACACATTTTGGCACTTAATGGCATTAATATGCAGTGACTAATGAAAAATTCTGTGTTTCCTTTTCAAACACACAGTACTGCCCCTAAAGCTAAACAAGCAGTCAACCCAAGGAAATGATGGCTTAGGTACTCTTTGGGCAAACAGAGTCATCAAAGACTTCATCTTCAGATCCAGATTTTTCTTCATCAATCCCCAAGCCAGATTCTTCATCATTCTCCTCTTCATTCTCATCGTCTTCATCTGGAAGAAACGGACAGTATGGCTGGCTTGCAGAACACCCCCAGACCCACTAGCATTATGCCAATCCGCTGGAGAACACAATCCCAACAATCCACGAAAGTTCACCCTGGTAATACATGGATCCAGGCACCTTGTGCCTATTGTGTTGATTTGATAATTTCACAAAAAGGAAAAACAAAACAAAAACCCTGAGGGAGAGAGATCACGTAGCAGTGGCAAATGCATAGACACATTTTTGGGACTTCCTTCAAGAATGTTTCCTCTCTTTATGTGTGCTAGGAATTTGAACCCTGTAGGTTTACCATTCTACTATGGTGATCAATCAACCAAGCAAAACACACAGAGGCACAAAGCTGCCAACAAAAGCATCACTGTGGTCTGCGCTTTTTGCTAATTATGTCCCATTTGAAATCAAAAGCCAAGTCAGAGAGAGAACACAAGTATTTTAGCTTGGTAAGCTTGCCTAGCGAACAGGTTAAAACCAACTCACTGCGATAAATGAAATCCTTTCATAATGTGTTTAGTCCTATGACTAATAGGTGATTGCAGACTAGGTCTATGATCTCTCATTAGTCAATGGACAGATTAAAGGAGAATGTCATGAATGTGGCAGACTAATCACTTATCCATAGCTCCCATTGGAACAGCATAGGAAGCAGCTATTTAAAGCTTTGCCCCTTCTTCATACCAATTATCAGTCCTCAGTATTGACTTACAGGAAGTAACTTGCAGGAGCTGTCACCAGACCAAATACAGTCATGTCAGAAACTGAATTACACCATTGTTATAATTCAAAATGGCTGCCACAGAACGTGGGTTGGTATATAAACAAATCTGGGTACATCTGATCTATGGTTTTTTGAACCAAGTTCAGTGCTGTGTGTGCCATGGGGCTCCATCTAGACTGAGAGATATTTACTTGACCACACAGACGTATGTGTAACAAATCCATAAAACAAAAAGAACAGTATCTCCAACCTGTTTCTCTTCTGACTTCTTTATTTTCCACACACTTGATTTTCTTCCCCAGAACCTTGGTGAGAAAATGGGCAAATTCGTTGTTTTCTCCGAGGGATGCTTGGAAGTTGGCATAAAGAGCTTTCTCACATTCCTGGAGCTTTACAATCTCACACTTTCTATCCTCCATCTGTGCAAGGTAGCTGTTCAATTTTGACTAAACAAACAAAAATACTACTTCAGTTAAAAGGTACAGCCCACATGCGTGTGTATATACGATATATCTGTGAAGATCCAGGAATGCAAAATTTGACTTTCTCTCTTTAAAACCTGCACTCTCCAATCAAGCAAATCCTGGAAGTATGTTCTTAAACTTAAGCGTGTGATTTGTCACCGATTCCACATCATGGAGTATCTATTCAAATAGAGCTGTTAAGGCTATGAAAAGGTAAATTATTGGAAGTTAAAAGCAAACATCCTAGGTTGATCAGCAAGAGTTTCTTGTTTTATAAAATTTAGTACTAGACTCTGTATCAGTGCTAAAATGAAGCCAAGAGACAGCCACCATTTACTTTATGGCTTGCTTTTGTTTCAAGCCATGCACTAGAGGTACTGATAAATCCAGAGACACATGGCCTACTTACTTTCATAGCCTCCTGCTCACTGATGAGGGTGTTAACATGCCCCTGGAGAAAGTTCTCATGTTTCTCAAGGTTCTTTAGGATAAGCAGCTCTTCATACCACGTGATGTAGCGCAGGTCAGCGTTTTTCATCTGCACATCCAACTTCAGTTTCTTATGCCGCAGAAAGCGAAGTTCAGCATCGAAGCTGATCACCAGTGCATTGATCTGGAGCACATGAGAGAGGCAAATGAGAAACAGGGAAAGTATTAGGAGTGGAGCTAAACATGTAAAGCTGGAGAAAGGAGCAGAAGGGAAAAATTCTCCCTGCTGAATCAACAACTTGCCCGTACTATTTACTATGGATTACTGAAGTACTTAGACAAAGTTAAGCCCAAATGTGTCTTCGTTCTCAGCACAATAGTAAAAGAATCACGAGGGCTTCACAGGAATGTTTCACTGCATCCCACTCCACCTCAGAAGTATTTTACTCTTCAGAGAATGTTTTACAGCAGCCTGAAGTAGTTTATGGAACAATCCCAGATGCAGCAATAAATAAGTCTTCTGCCTTGACAGACTTTTTTCAGAATATCTGCCAGCTCTCCCTTCAGACATTTACAGTTAAATCCATACTAGCAGCTGCCAACATGAACTTATACATATCTGATGGTCACAGCACCATTTGGCTATTCTCTCAAAACCTTCACACACATGAACACAAGGGTGTGTCTGTTGGGGTACAGCAAGGAGTCAATGGCCAACAGGAGAATTTAAAGATGGTAAGAATCGGAGCAAACAACTGAACAAGTGGTACGCCTCTGGCATGCTCCTTTCTATACCCTCCTAAACTCTGACTTAGGGACATCATGAGCTTGAAGTTGTGCATTTGCGTTCAACAGCTTTGAATGGATTTTTCTTCCAGACTTTACCAAATTATAGCTTCCCCCACATCCTAACGTTAAGTTCCAAAGCTTAGTTATTGGTTATGAAAGCTATTTTCATTTGCATGTTTCAAGCTTTCTACATGAGCATTTCATGTGATATTTCTGCTTCTTTCAAGAGGTGATTCCCACTCTCCTTTTCTATGCTATCCATAATTTTATCACTTCTGCCTCAACCCTTTGCTGTTCCTTTTCCGGGCCAAAGATACTTTATCCATTTAGATGTGCCTTTTAAACAAGATTTTCCACAACTAAGCATTTTGTTTACTCTCTTTTGTACCTTTTCTAATTCTGCAAAATCATTTTTGAGGCCAAAGGGTCAGGACTACAGTTACTTAAGAGCTGAGAACATAATGAATCTACAAAGTTGTATTGATGCTCCTTCTTTTCCTCTTCATCAATTTTCAAGTGATTTCAAACATTTTACTTGTCTTTTTTGGCCACTAAGCTCATATTTCATAGAACAATCAATTAGAAATCTAAGATCTGTTTTTCAAGTGATAATAGCCAGCATACAGGTCACAGTATTCAATATATAAATATAATTATATAAATATAAAATATATAAATCCATCAGATTTATATTGATTTACACTGTAAATCTGCACCAGATAGTGTTTTCCTGAACTTCAGAATGGCAAGAGTAGCTGCAATCCTGGGACAGAAGGGGTTTTGGTTTTATTTCTCATCGAGTGGTATTGTTCAAGCTGGAAAAAAAAAAAAAAAGACACTTGATTTCCTACCTTTTTAATCAAGGTCTCCTGCAAGTATAGGTTTTTAATCTTCTCCCGCTTTAAAATTTCCAGTTCCATTTCCGTTGGCTCTGCTTTCTTGATTTCAAAAACCTTTCGCTGTTCTGTGACCACAGATGATGCTATTTTCATCGGGCGTGCACCTGCAGCCTGTGCCATGGGGTCAATCTCTTTAAGGGAAGGAGCTCGAAGAAACCCATGCCTAAATGCACAAGATGAGGGAGACCCTTCCAATTGTTCCTGGAGCTTTGCCTTGGCCTCCTGCTCATCCTTGAACTTCAGGAGGATGTCACTGTCATACTCAAATTTTTTTTCTGGAACCTCATCTGGGTATAACTGAGGGATCAGGGGAAGAGGGAGACGTTCTGATAAATCCAAGGCTGTCTGTATGGATTCCAATTCTTGTACTAAACCCTTGATCTTATCAATAATAGAAACCTTGAGATCCCGCAAAGACATGATCTCTTTGTTCATGTTCACTTTCCTCTTATGGATCTGCAAAGGCAAAACAATTTTGGTAGGATTCCCCAGGAACACTTACATAGTGTGTAGTCTTTCCGAACACAAACAATGTTTAAGAGGCTTGTTACACTGACTTTCCTTCTTTCTACACTAGCTTTCTTTTCTGTACCTTCTCCACACGTTAGCATTTTTAAACAGCTGTCTTTCAGTCTGTGGTTTTAAAATCTTTGGAACCAGCTCTCTTCCTCTCCTTCACAGCAAATAGCAAGGGTGTAAGAAGGGAAATGAGGATTCCCCATTCTCTCAGTTTCTGACTTAACTGTGAGCTTCTTGACATGAAATGTTGAAGCAGTGCAAGAAAGGAGACAGAGGCTGTGAAAATAATATGTGGGTTTTAGAGGATTAGACATTTGGGCTGTCTTTCATTAAATACAGAGAGTATCTCAGCTTTGATATATGGCCCTCTTTTCAAGCAAATAGTACAAATAATACACTAACAAAAAGAAAATTAGATGTCCTGAGTATTTTGTAAAGAAGGCAACACAAAAGAATATACATGAGAGGACCTTTACTGTACACACTACCAAACACACAGCTGTACAGAAATTTAGGCTTCTTTGACATAGTCATTGAAACAAAGCTGTTATATAACCTCAAAGATTCTGAAGCAGTTCTTCACAAATGTAGGTTCTGAAAGGCAGATGAGATTCTTGTCTTTCATATAAGTGATAGTGAAGCTGAAATCACAACTTCTGCAGGTGGTTAGAAGTGGAGCAAAGTTCTGAGTTTTCGAAGTATAGTAGATAGCAGTATTAAGAGCAAGAAAGTAATATTCTGTCAGATGCTTCTGGATTTCATAAAAGCCACTATATTTCTCTCCAGGCAAATTCTCTCCAGGCCTTCCAGCAATCCAGAGTCCCAAAGTCAACTCAGAAAATTTTGGCATCAGCTGAGTATTTTTTCTCTGACTCAAGATGAAGATCCACTAATCTGAAAAGTGGCACTTATATCAGATGCAAGGCGTGGGTATTAACCAGCCAAGTGCAGCAAAACCTATTTGTAATAACTTGCTTGCATCTTGCTTGGCCTGTAGGCAGACCTCAGTAATAATTCTATATTCAGAATTCAGTAGCAATAATTCTGTCTGACATCATTAATTATCTGGATGATGGGGCAGAGCGTGCCCTCAGTCTGCTGATAACACAAAACTGGGGGGAGCGGCTGACACACCAGAGGGTTGTGCTGCTGTCCGGAGGGACAGGCTGGAGAAACAGGCTGACAGCAACCTCATAAAGTTCAACAAGTGGAAGTGCAAAGCCCTGCTTCTGGGGAGGAACAACCCCATGCAGCAGTACATGCCAGGGGCTCACCAGCTGTAAAGGAGTTCTGCAGAAAAGAACCTGGGTGTCTTGGTGGACACCAAGTGGACCATGAGCCAGCAATGTGCCCTTGTGGCAAAGAGGGCTAACAGCATCCTGGACTGCATTAGGTAGTGTTGCCACAGGTTGAGGGAGGTGATCCCTCCTCAGCGCTGGCGAGTTCACACCTGGAGTGCTGTGTCCAGTTCTGGGCTCCCCAATACAAGAGAGAGATGGCACTACTGGAGACAGTCCAGTGAAGGGCCACTATGACGATTAGGGGCCTGGAGCATCTCTCATATGAGGAAAGGCTGAGAGAGCTGGGACTGTCCAGCCTGGAGAAGAGGAAGCTGGTGGGGCAGGAATCTCATCAATATATATAAACCTGAAAGGAGGGTGCAAAGAGGATGGAGCCAGGCTCTTTACAGTGGTGCCCAGTGACTGCCAACAGGAGATGGGCACAAACTGAAACACAGGTGTTCCCTCTGAACATCAGGAAACACTTTTTTACTGTGAGGGTGACCAAGCACTGGCACAGATTGCCCAGGGAGGTTGTGAGGTCTCCATCCTTGGAGATATTAAAAAGCCATCTGGGCGTGGTCCTGGTCAAGCTGCTCTAGATGGCCTTGCTTGAGCAGAGGGTTTGGACTAGATTACCATCAGAAGTGTCTTCCAACTTCAACCATTCTGTGATAAGGAGATGCTATATTAATTTACTCTTTTCACATGAAATAATAATTGACTGTGATCTAACATTAACAGAGTTGGCAGAAACTTCTCTGATCTTCACAAAAGAAAACAACCCTATACACCAGCCACCTGAAGTAACTGAAATTCTTACTGTGCATAAACCTAGAATTTACAACAAGAACTATTCCTTTTGTTTCACACAATCACACAGAATCACAGGTTGGAAGGGACCTCAGGGATCATCTAGTCCAACCTTTCTAGGAAGAGCACAGTCTAGACAAGATGGCCCAGCACCCTGTCCAGACGACTCTTGAAGGTGTCCAACGTGGCCGAGTCAACCACTTCCCTGGGGAGGTTATGCCAATGGTTGACTGTCCTCGCTGTGAAAAATTTCCCTCTGGCTTGTCCTACTGACTTAGGTTAATCACTGGGTATCTGGTAACATCAGCACCACAATGAAGTACTGGAGCCCATGTGCGAAATTAAAATGATCCAAAAAGTCCCCTGAGACTGCAGCATTGCTTCTGTAATGCTTAGACCTTGCAATCAAAGTGACTCAGCTTAAAGGGTGCCTGAGATTAGGCAACCGGTTCATGAGGGTAAGACTGGAGAAGATTCAGGGCTACTGAGAGCATAATTTACACTTTGCCAGACAAATATAAACCATGCAATGAAGAGGCCCCTCTGTCAGTAAGCAGGGCAAGAATAAGCCTTCCTACCAAAAAGCAACTGAACACATCCAAGTTCAATAGATATATTTCTTCATTGTTCTTTTAGCTAAAGAAATTAGTCACCCTTTTGCACTCCAGCCAAATAAAATGAAAAACAGTTCTTGTGAGAAGAAGGATGGGGGGGAAAATCACAAGGAAAGCAACAAAAACACTGCACAACATTTGAGCTTCTTAAGTCTTTGTGGTTAAAAAACATGTGGTCCTACCACAGAAAGGTGGCTCCAAAAGACCTGGTTTCTCAGGAAGATTCCAATGCTTCGTACCCAGAAGCAGTGATTGCCAAAGTGCAAATATGGAGAGGCCCCACCAGTAACACTTGTCCTTGCTCACATCCCTGGTTCTGTATATGTATCTCATGGCAGGGGCTGTTTAGCTCAGTGTTTTAAGGAAAGGATACCAGTTACTAGATGATAAGATTCTTTGAAGAATTCAAAAAGACAGATGTTCCTGCTGAAGTACTAGAAAAGGTAAATTCTCTTTCTTGTTTAAGAAGAGCCAGCTGAGAGTTATCCTGGATTGATTCGGGTTTGAGTTTGGTGAAGCACTAACTGTTCACAAGAGAAAGGCTGATTTGTAACTAAAGCTGACTCAAGGCAGTCTGTCCTTCAAGGCCTCTTCCCACATTCACTTTGATTTCCTTTCAAAATATTTCTTCAGTGACTAATACACTATCCTCCCTCCCGCAAAAAGGGGGAAATACGCACATCAATGAATCAGTTTACATACCAACACTTCCAGGGATGTAAGCTGCTTCACCTTCTTCTCGGTGTTCATACGCTTGTGTTCAGGGACTCTGTAGTTAGTGTCAGTCTTCAGCTTATAACATCCCAGATTTTCCTGTGCTTCTCTAATGTCTTCAACAGCCTTGGGATTCTCATAGTCATCACTAGGTTTGCTTTTGTATCTGGTAGGTACAAAACAAAACAAAGCTGAACGTTAAGACAGAAAGCATACAGATGAACAAACAGGGCCATTTCATACCTTCTGATTTCTGCAGCAAGGCTTGGGAGGTAAGCTAGGGATCAAGAATCACACATGTATTTCAGAAACCAATGGCTACTTTGAGAAGAATATCCTTGCACATTTGAACAAAAACCTCAGATTTTTTTTTTTCCAAAAAACCTTTTATAACATAGCTCTGCCGTGGGACACATTCAATCTCTACACTTGGACTGAGTTCTGGGTTTAGCAAGTACATGCTGCTCTCAGTCTCGGGGAGCCATGTGTCAACACTCCACCAGCCTGGAGCACAGAATACCTGATCCTACTCTATACTGTTAAGCACTTAATAATATTTAAAAGCCTTCTACTCTGATTCTACATTGGTCCGATTCATTTGTCTCCTAATGAAGAACTTCTGCACTTCCACAAGCATTCAAAGATGCTTTGCTCCTCCTTCTTCCCTCTCAAGATAAAGACCAGCATGGAGCACGAAGGCATATCACAGACACTCACATAGTGGCAATGATGTTAGTACAACCGACCTAAGTCAGCTGTTACACCACCTGCTCTATGTGGTGCTGGTACGGTTCACTGAGAGTTGACTGTAATGGTCTAGGTGTCCCTCTGTCATGACTGATTCAGACACCTTTTTACTCCCTATCTGAAGATGCTGAATTCAAGTGTTTTAATATTTTAGAAGAACCATAGAAACTAACTGAAAGATTTTAATGCTCTCTTGAGACTCAGAGATACATGAAAACTCATCTGTTTTAATTACAACCATTACGAATATAAAAAAACTAGACAGAGAAATTCTAGTGCCATATGACAGCTAAATAGCTTTACTTGACCTCAGACAAGAAGTGGAACTAAAAGGGCACAGAGTCCAGTTCAAGACTCACAATTCATCCCACTCTTCCTTCCTCTTCATGATCTTAGCTTTCATCTTGTCAGATTTCTCCACAATTCTTCTGATTTTCTCATGTCTGCTTTCTATATAATGTGTGGTTGCCTTTTGGACCTCTGACGTCTTCAGCTTTTCAGCCTCGCCCTCAAAAATTCTTTCAGCATCTGGACCAAAAAATAACCACATGAAGATGTAAATACCATGCAGCACAGTGCAGTCCCGACTACTGGAAACCCCCTGGGATGGCTCCTGTAGAGCTGGTGTCGATAGGTATAGCTCCAGCGTAGTGGATGTTCTGAACATATTTGGGTTCTTTGACCTAACTCTTAGTCATGTTCTACCCACGGGGTTGACAGACAATTGCTGACGTTGACCTAAACATGAAAAACAATGTATGTGTGTTACTACGTATGTAGGTATTAAAAAAAAAAAGCAACGGAAAAAACCACCCACACACAGTTATATTTCTTTACCTGTACCTAAAGAAATTATATTTTTTTTAGCTTGGACTCAGGATAACAAACTGAGATGAAATACAGAAACCATATTACTGATAAGATTTAAATGGTCATCATTAGCCCTACCTGTATGCCCTGTCTCTCCGACGATCTCCCTTTTTTCTGCTTGTTTCCATGCCCGTTTAAGTACTGTCCTCTTCCATGATGGACATTCCTTATCTTGGTAGTATTTCTCAGACATTGCTAGAAGTCTGTAGGTGGAAATCTGATGATTGCTCTGGATAGCATGAACAACAACAGTGTCAAATTCCAGTGAGTCTCGAAACCTGAAAAACAAAATTAGACAAAACTGTCTGATGTCAGTAGGCACAACCTACCATTTTTCCTTGACCAAAAGGACATGAATAACACAGTTTATTTATTGCACATATAATCATTACATGTAAATACACAAGTCTGTAACTAATAGCATGATGATATCTGACATTATCTACTGACTTTTACCCAGTCTAGGAATGGAGATACTCAAGAATAAACTTATTAACATCTCTCCAATATTGAAACTTACACCAGGTTCTTCATGAGAATATCTTTCATCTTCCATTAAGGACTAATTAAAAACATATTCATTCAAGTCTTTTTCCAGCCACCCACTCTGTGTGCCTGAGGTGTTTTTGTTTTGTGTATTATTTCTATTGTGTATTTATTTTTAGGAATTCACCTTTTGCTATATACTTGGATTTAAGAAAATCAACCCAAAATGTACCTCACGCTTAAACTTGTGTTCTTGAGAAAGTTCATTTCATAACTTTAACCTGTATAGGGAACTTCAGGGTAGCAATAACACTAAAATATCTGACAGACACGCAACGTGCCTGAAAAACAGGGGTTCATTTCATAGGTTGCTCTTCAAAGTTCCAGTAAGAGTTCTTGGTTATTACTGAACTTACCAACAAAAACCCAGGCAAACTTAGTCTCACCCTTCCACCCCAGTTTTCTTCAGATAGAAGTGAATCAGAATTAAGTTACTTCCTTGCCTTGCCTATCTGAATTTTTATCAAAGATTCAAAAGAATAAGTACACCCAAATATCAATATATACTCTTGTGTAAGTTCCAAGTAAAATAAGAATAGAATCATAACAGAACGGAAGAAATATTGATTATAGGAGGAAATAAAAATAACATTCTTTTTCATTGTGGCAGGTACAACTTCGTAAATGATAAGCCCCATGCAAGGTCAGAGGGAAAAGTAGAAGAAAAGTGGTACTTACTGATTTCGTAGTTTCTGCAGTCCAATCAAGTGTTTCTCATGTTCCCAAGCCAGTTCCTTTTGCACTAACTGGATTCTCTGTGCTGTCTGCCTCTCCAGCTCTTCAAAGATCCTATGGTCCGTCTCATATTGCTGCAGAAAGACAGAAAACCCAGCATCACATTATCTTGGCTACTAGGTTTTGGTAATAAATATTTTTACCAGAGCTCCATACACATAAACACAATCCTTAATTTCAGGAGCTAGTCAGATCTCCACAGAGAACCACACTTTTCCCACATGCTTCTTAAATGGCGCTAATTATCAGCTGTGAGTCAGAAGTCCCAGCAAATTATATATTCAAAGAGCTACCTTAATCCAAAGGGTTGGACATATTTGGCCCCAACACATCAGGTAGCAACATTTTTAGAAGAAGGTGCCTCCAAAGGTAAATGATCCTTATAAAATGTACCTCTCTGTGCAGCTGCATGTGCTTGGGCAACTCCTGATTCTTTTGAAGAAGAAAAAGAAACTCATGCTTCAGTGCAATTAACTCCTCCCTCTTCTTGTTTTTCTTTTCTTCAGCTTCCTTCATTATCCGTTCATACTCTTTTTTCTGCTTGACTTCCTCAATGCTGAAAATGCATGAAAAAGGAAATGGTGTTATCTCAATGGAAGAGAGGAAAGATTACAGTTTATGTAACCCTTTAGATTTCCTTGACAGCCTTAAACTCCCAGTGAACTCAATGGCTCTGAAGGTAACTTAGAAAAGAATCATCTTGCTGCATATTTGTATTGTCCTAACATACACAAGGACCTTGACCTTGTGTTGTCTTGGTAGTCTGAAGTTACTTAAGTAAGCCTCACAGTACCATATCTGAATTACTACCACAGAAAAGTAGATGAAATGGAGGGAAAGGCTGAAAAAACTTTGTGCGTAACAAGGAGATAGCCCAAATTCAAGGTGATCAACTCCTCCCTCTTCTTAGAGGGCAAAAAGAAATATGTGGCCTGGAGAAAGCGCTACCAACACTAGAAAATCTCTTTCATCATTATCCAAGCATCTCTTACTTGTAGGCATTGGGATCCTCAATGTCTTCAGTAGCCTTCTCCTTCTCAAGACCACTCTGGAATAAAAATGTTGCCTTGCCTTTAAACAAGCAATAATAGTTTAAACAGGCAATAAAGCTTTTACAAACATTAAGACAGAGCTCCCATTGCCTCTCACAAAAACAGAAGAAACCTCCATGATCAATATTGCTATATGGGCCTTAAATATCAGGTTTTAATATTTCAAGAACAAAAATCAATAAAGTTGGTTTATGTGTAAAAGAACTAATGAAACACAGTTCTTAGGGACAGATAACACAAATCCTATATCCTCCCCAACAACATTAACCATTATGTCATTGCTTGTCCTAACTTTACTCCATCCCATAACATCTTTGCTCCTCTACCCCCAAACCCAATTCTCTTGTCTCCCCTCACTGCCAGGTTGACAAGAGACAACATAGCCTGGGCTAATTCCAAGTTACATGTGCAATTCATCTGGTTTGTTTCTGCTGACTGCATAATGGGTTCACAATTATTAACTGTGAATAATGACAGATGGATGGACACTGCAGTCACAGAAGCCTCATTTCCCTAGGCAATCATGCTCTAAAAAAAGAGAAGGGCCTATGACTCTACAGTGAATACAGTCGTACTGAATCGATCTGTAATTTAACTCAATTAGTTTCAGAGGATTTGTATTTCACTTTCTAAGAATCTCATTAAGTTTAATAAAGACGGAATTTTTAAAATCTTCCACATGACTTAAAACTAGAAGAGATACTTGGCAAAGATATACTTTGATAAGGGAAAAAACTCCATTAAGCAACATTGCTAGCCTGAACATTGACCATAAAGATCTTTATATAGAGCTACTTATATACTCAAAATGATAAAACTGTGTATATGCTTTATAATTGTATACCAATCACTACTTGTAATACTGGAGCTACCAAGGCTGTGATGTCACATGTTCCAATCATTCACCTAACTTAAGAAAATAATTTTGAGTCTATTCTCAGTGCTGTATATTCTTGTGATACTGGTAAAGAATTCCAACTAATCGTGAACAATTTGACTAAATGACCAAAATCACAATTTCCTCTTTGTCTCCCCCATCAAGTGTCTTTCAAAATGTAGTTATGAACAAATATTAAAAATATGTAAAAGTTGAATTTGTTTTATGTTGCCACTTTCAAGATTTTTAAACTGTACCGAATTTATATCTACTCAAAAAGTCATTGTGCATGATAGCACTTCTTTACTCAACAGGTCTCACTGTTTCTTTCAAGTTCTATTTGTTTAATTCAGGCACTCAAGATTTTTAAAAAATTCAATAAAGTCTAAACATTTTCATTGCAGGAGTTGTCACCTTTCTCTTCTTGTCTATTATCAGTAAAACTGTTATTGAGTTCCAGTGTCATCTGTACAAACAGGATAAAGGTGACGAGCTGTACACTGATTATAGGATACCTGTAAAATGATTACTGCTAATGCTGTCCAAGAGTGAAAGAGCAACAGGATCAGCATCATGCTGTGCTATTTTGCCAATTTAAAAAAAAAAATCCAACTTGTAAATATATCAATGGTACTAAATGCACTGAGAAGCTATATATCTGGTATTCTTCAACATCATTTCTAGAATCCCCATCCAGAGCAGAATCATACCTTGCTGAAATTAAATCCAAGACAGGTATTAAGTATGACAAATTCTTGTGCTTCTTTCATTCTAGGAATGGGCATGATTACACCTCTAAGTGGGAAAAGACTAGTAGAATATTAAATGTGAACAACACATACTATGCTTATTTGGAGAAAAACACAAAACATTGAGTAGAAACACTGCAGTCATAGTGCATGATTATTAGGGAATGTTTTGCAAGAGCTCTTCTTCCAAATTGTTTAGAAAACCTTGGCTTTTGCTTTGAAAGATCTATGATGCCAAATAATTGAACTGCATTTTGCCCATCTGCAGTACTGTCACAGTAAATAGGCCTAATTCAGTGAAAGAGGGTAGTGGCTTACCCTAGGAGAGGGGACTTTGGCTTTTAGCTCTTCATGAACATCCTCTGGAGACAAGATGTTGAAAGTAAAAATGTTTCCATCTCCACCACAGGTAATCAGAAATCTATCATCATGACTGGAACAGATACCCTGGATCTGGCCATAATCATTGTCATGTACATTGAAGGACCAGTATTCCTTCAGGGTATTCACTGAGAGGTCTTTATCCTGGAGACGATAAACACGCAGTGCACCATTCTGCATCCCACAGAACATCAGTAGTCTGCTGGTACTGTCAAATAAGCAACAAGAAAAACCAGGCAACTTCACAGAATCACAGAATGGTTGGGGTTGGAAGGGACCACTGGAGATCATCTTGTCCAACACCCCTGCTTGAGCAGGGACACCCAGAGCAGGGGCACAGGAATGCATCCAGGCAGGTTTTGAATGTCTCTGGGGAAGGAGACTCCACAGCCTCCCTGGGCAGCCTGTTCCACTGATCTGTCACCCTCACAAGAAAGAATTTTTTTCTCATATTGAGGTGGAACTTCCTGTGTTCCAGCTTGTGCCCACTGCCCCTTGTCCTGTCATTGGGCACTAATGAAAAGAGCATAGTCCCATCGTCCTGACACCCACCCTTTAGATATTTATAAGTATGTATTAAATCCCCCCTCAGTCTTCTCTTCTCCAGGCTAAACAACCCCAAGCCTCTCAGCCTTTCCTCATATGAGGAAACTTGTAACATGTAAGGCCACAGCTCAAAACATGATACTTGAAAAAAAGCTAATCTAGTTTAACAAATGTAGCTTTCTCAAGTTTGTAAGTTGGGAGCAAAGTATTTGGACCATTTAAAGTATGTGTGATACTACTACAAACTTTTTTCCAGCAAACTGGCTGCTCAGGAATGTTCCAGCACTCGCTGGGCATCATGGAACTGGTCTCAGCCCTGAGTTGGGCAGGGTAGCAGACACCAAGTTCAGAGCTAGGAAAACAGTTTTCCTTCCCTGCTCTCCATCTAGTACAGATAGTGGTGAATGCAGCCAGCTGTAGATTAAAGCCTGAACTAAACCTGCCTCCTTACACGCAGAACACGCCTAGCCTTACTGGGAACCTAATGCTGTGAGTCTGAAAATAATTCACCCTTTTCATTTGTCCAGTTCACAGAATGTCCTGAGAAGCCTGTATTCTTTGCACAAGAGGGATATACTGATCCTGCCATGTTCTCCTCGACGGCTAACTGTGTCCTCTCTTTGCTAACTATAAAAAAGAACTGCTGTTCTGGTGATCACAATTTGCAGAGTCTTCTAATGGTTCTCCTGGAGTTCTACAACCTAGGATGTTTGAGTCCTAATCAGATGTTTTTATCTTTGAAGGGCTTTTTCAATTATTCTGTCAGACACAGTGCCCAACTGTGCCTATTAGGAATTTCAAGTGAAATTCAGTGCCAGGAAAACCAGAGAGAGTTCCTGCATAATAGAGTTGAGCCACAATTAAAAAGGGACAAAATAGTGGACTAGATGATCCCTGAGGTCCCTTCCAACCTGTAATTCTGTGATTCAGTGTACCCTCCTCCCTTGCAAGTTCAATTTCATCAAGCTTTACACAAAGCTATCTGTTACACTACAATGTTTACCAGAAGGAGATCTGGTGGATGGGATTGTTGTCAGTGTCCTCAACAGGAATCACTTCAAAGGGTTCATCTTTCCTGTTTTCAGGGTCTTCTTGGTGATCATTTGAGAATTCACAATGATAGAGGAACCCTGAGTCATACCCACCCTGAAGAGGAGAATGACCATAAAAAATAGTGACAAAAAGAACACTGAAGCAGCTGACCAGGTAAATATAATTTTCAGAATAATTCTTCCTTTCTTAAGGATCTACAATAAGTTAGAAAATGTTCCTTCCGAACTTCTAGACATCCTATCTACCCACAGAGAAAAAAATCTATCATGATCACTGGCATTACAAGCCATCCTACCAATATATTAAGATTCTACCTTCTGCTTGTGAGGGAACAGCTTAGTCTTTGTGCCAATTCAGGCATGACCAAGAAGCATACAATGGGAATTTATTGAACAATCTGAACTGGAGTGACACTATTGGTTTACTTCACAAAGACCACTGAAACTATCAAGTATGAAGGGAATTCCATGTCCTAGAGATGGCAGGTTTCACATAATCAGTTTTCTAAGGCACCCAGATGTGAAGGGAAGGTTGCCACATCTTGCAATCCCATCAACATGAAATAAAAGTTGATTTACCAAGGAAAGCCAAAATTTTCCTGGTGCTGAATAAAACCCACAGAGGATAGGACTGGGCTCCTCTGGTATGTACAGAGGTGGCAATGGCTCTTCTTCGGGTTCCTCTTCAGGTTCTTCTTCTATCTCCTTTCCCATCTCCTGTTGCTGCTTTATCCATTCAAGCTTTGCTTTCTCCTTCTCCTGCTTTTTTTTCTCTCTCAGTGCAATCTCCTCTTCCAGCTATTACAACAAGCAGAAAAACGCAGAGACATGAAACCAAGGCACTCCACACATTACTGACTGAAGGAGTTTTACAAATTAAAATCCAAGGCAGTCCTGGCATTATATATATCTGTATCTATATCTATAGATATAGATATAGATAGATATATAGATATATATATCTAGAGAAATCTCTTTTCCATCAGCTAAGCAGAGATCAGCCAGACTTCATGGGAGTCTCCAGTGGAATGCCCCCATTTTCCTCCTCTGAAGCATTGTACCTCATGGTCCTCTGAAAAATAAACCCTTCTGCATGAGAAGCAGACTTCAGCATTTCCCCAGAGAGACTATTCCCAATATTAACCACTTCTAGCATACCACTTCTGCAGAACTCCTAAGCCCTGTCCTCTGCCTGCCCAGGAGAAAGAAAAAGCATTGGAAAGCTGAACTCCAATTCCCAAGTTCTAGTGTATCACTGATGTAGAGTAAAAGAGAGAAGCTGTAATGGACTTTACTTCTTCTGAACAAGGAAGGGAAGACATTTGGAAATTTATAAAACCTTTAAAACCCCTTTTCTGTTCAAGTCTACTTTAGCATAAACAAATATCAAACATTAAAACAGGATCTTCCTAGGATACTAAATAGCAAATCGTAAAGAAAGGTCTGGAAAGGATCTCAAAAGAGCATTCTTTTGCCCTAAAGCATAATCAGCTAAACCTTAAACATTATTGGCTGATGTTCGTCTGACCTACCGTTTAAAAATCTCCTGCTGCATGAACTCTACAGCCTACGCAAACTATTTCAGTGTTTCATCACCCTTACTGTTAGAAATCTTTCCTTACATCTTACCTAAAACATCCTGTTGGTTAATTATTTATCTATTCCCAGAGGAAAAAGAGAACAATTAATTTTTCTCTCTGTAGAAACCTTTTCTATTTTTAAAGATTCACAGTGACTCCCAACAATATTCTTTTCTTTTGACTAAAAAAGAACCCAACAAAACTCCATACACATTATTTCAGTCTTTTCTTACATGTGTATACTAGCTTTGTGATCATCCTTGTAGTTCTTCTGTGAGAAAACCACCATGAAATCTTTGCCCTTAATGCTGACTTCCTCCTAGTTATAACAAGAAATGGGGCTTTGCCTGACATCTGGTAATGCACCACTCAGAAGATGGAAGCAGTTAATAGAGAAAGCAGAAAAATTGCAGGTTAAGAATAGAACCAGAAAGGCTGTTGGATCGTGGTGGATCGAGCATGGGGCTGAGAGCCTGCTCACTGGAGCTCTGCTCCTGAGCCTAACGCCAGCCTGCTTTTTAATTTCACAAAATTAACTGTGGGTGAGAGCTGGCATAACTCTTTTCCTTTGGCTCCACGTATCTTTTAAAATGCTAGTTGTCATTCAGCAATAAAAACCTCCTAACCCCTTTTTAAGGTTATTACAACATTTAAAAAAACAGAAGTATATCACTGCTTTAAAAAAAAAAAAAAAAAAAGATGTTTCATGTTTGCCTCAAAGTGACCACATGGGTGTTTTATGACTGTTCAAAGGAATCTCCTACAGGGCTAACATCAACCACAAGAAAAATACTTTTTCTGAAAATTACCAAAATGAAAATATTTTGAGAACTAATGCACTATACTACCATTCCCCTTCACTAATGCTATCTTCCAACTCTAATCAAAATACACTTCATGCTTTCAGTGTGACGTATGTTCTATTTGAATAAACAAACAACAACTTGTAATTTCAAATGTTGAAACTCAGCCACAAATAGACTTTACCTGGCCTTCCCCTTCAAGAAGCTTAGCAAAAATCCTATGATGCAATACAGGGACTAGAAACCTTTTTGGGTAGTTTTGTCTTCTGGCACATGAAAAACATGAAATTCCTCCACAGGAGAGTTCTTTACCTTGATTCGCGATTTAATACTACAAAAATGGAAGTACTGTGTTGGCAGGTTTTTTATTTGATAGGTGGACACTGTATCCTGTTCCTCAGGGACAGGGGCAGGAACCTGGAGAGCAAAGCCATTCTCACAAAGAATGAGCAGCGTGCTCTTCACCTACAAAAAAACACAAAAAAATGCAACTATAGGGCAGATGTATACGTGGAATTGAGAGAGATGGGAAAAAGTTAGTCAGAAGATACATAGGCACAAAGCCAAGCTCCAGCCAGGAGGCATTAACTCTAACTGTGCTCTTATTTAAATGGACACTTTTAAATGGATGACAGAAATCAGTGAGCTTCTTTTATGCTATGTATCCTAGGCAAAGCTAAGGGATTGAAGAAATCCTTGGCATATACAAAACAGCTATCATTCTGACACTGTCTGGCTTGGAAGCAGCACGATCATATTTTGGGATTTTGATTAAATTAAAGGATGGATCTGACCCAAAAGTTAGGAGCTGAGGTTTTGGTTTGATAATTGTATGAAAGTTCATATGTTTTGATACTAATAAACACCTTATATCTTCAAGATTGGGCTCAGAATCTTGCCAAATGCTATTTAGCTTTGAGTTTACTTTTCTCTGCCGGAACCTGCCAGCTTCTTTAAACTACAAAGTTAGGAAGAATAGGCAAGGTGAGGGTAATAATTATTTAGTGTTTTGAGATTTTAAAAGGAAAGTCTGCATTTAGTTTCCATTTTCATAGGCTATCTGCAGAATAGAGAGAGGTTTATTTCATCTGACCGATCACCAAAAATGTGCAAAGGGGGCATATTAGAGTTGCTATGGGAACCTTAACTAGGAATTATATGGTTTTTGTGTCTATAAAATCTCAGCCTTACAAATGCATTCATTAAATATACAGTATTTAACCCCCAATTTTTTTTAAGAGAAAAAAAGCAGTGTAACACTCAGATACTTGTCCTGTGTTTAGTAAGCATTCACACCTAGCAGTGGAGACCTGATACCAGTAGACAAAATTACTCAGAGGGAATCTAACATATCAAAGACATGACGGGTGCTTTTTTAGTAAGTAGGAGTACCTTGCCCTCACGAAAGGACTCAAAAGGCAACTGTCAGGTCAAGATCTGTCATTGCTGCAGTAAGATAGAGTTCATATCAGCAAGAGGTTTTTTGCCAACACAGTTTTTATCAGTTCCCATGAACAAGCAATAATAGCTACACTTTGCCACTGTGCACCAGTAAAATGTATCTTGCTGGCCACTTTGTTGGCATCCAAATATAATAAACAATCTCCCTTCTAAATAAGAATACTGGACCAACCAAAATTTCAGATGTTACTTTAACCTTATAAAACTTTTAAAATATTAGCAAGAATGTATTTGAATATGTCACTGACACACTTCAAACACAGAGTGTGAATTCCAAGAAGCACCCAAAAGCTTTCTTAACGTGGTCCGACAGCTTTGCAAAAGCCTGTTTTAACATGGGCAAAAGGCACAGGCAATAATGCTCAAATAACTTCTATCAAAGAAGACTAAGACCTTCCAAAAGCTAAGGCAGAAGCTTGTTTCTTCAATGCAGGAACTCAAAAAGCTGGGCAAAATTTTGTGGTTTGCATATGTTTCTGTTCTTTATTATCCAAAGTCCAAAATATGTCCCAAGTGACTGAACCAGAGATACAGCTACACAGAATCTATGTGTCATTCCGAAGCAGCACAAAGAACAGAGTAACAAAACATCTTTTGCATTGTCTATAGATAATATGGCCAGGGTCATGGACCTTCATCTGTTTTCACTGGAAATTCTTTTCAAACTCACAATTTGACACTGTAGAGAAGGAAAGAAAACAAGCATGCATTACTCACATGAGAAGGTGGAGACCACTGTAATGCCCGCACAGGCCCAGGGACACAGATGAATCCAATCGGCTCATATTCATCTTCAACAGCAAAAAAGAAAACAGTTTTGTCTTTACTCTGAGAAAAAAAAAAAACAGAGATGACAATCAAAGCTGAGCAAAAATTCTAAAGACTGTAAATACTTTATGACATAAACACATACTTCAAACGTTTTGTGGCTCAACAGGGGGACTTAGAAGTGCCTTGGAACTTCGAACTGGACTTCCATGATGATTACAGGGAGGAAATAAAAATCCTGCCCACCTTGCTCCAGGTCCCTGAGTGCACCCATAGCCCTTAATTGCCCTGATGGGCCTCACCTAGCATCCCCAGCCATGTGCTCTCCCCCCATTACCCCAGAAGCTCCTTTAAAGCTCAGGTTCAGACCTGATTTTTCAGATAAGACAGCACAGGCGGATTACCCTCTTTTACAAAAAAATTGAGAACTGGTGCACAGCATGATGCATGGCAGCTTAAATCCTGCATTAAATTAAATGCATGGTAATTCAGCTCAAGGAACATGTAACTGCAAATGTAGTGATTATGGCTGAAGGCTAGCTTTTAAGAAGAGAGATGACATTGACTGAAAATCATCTTAAAGACTAGCAGGCACACTGACACACCAACTGGTCAATCCTGTTGTAAGGCCAAGCAGTGCTGGGCAGCAACTGGAGTGCTGCCAAGGTAGTGTACAAATGGACTTACCTTTACTAGTTCCAAGATACTACTAAACTAATTCCAAACCAAACCAAATCCATCTTCAAAGGGGATTATAGAGTTCATACTAAACAGTCCAGTAATTCACAAAATTAGTTGTATGAATTGCACGGTTGCTTTCCTTCAGAAAACAAATGTGAGTGCAAACACATCCTTCTCTTCCTCCAGCACTGCAGAGAACTACAAGAAGCGATCAATGCCAATAACAGAAGTATAACTATGTCGTCAGCAAACAAACTTTAACTTATATCTTTAAATAACCTCTACATCTGTGGCTGAATAAAAGTAACCAAAAGAAGCGATACATACGCCTGTGGCAAGCACACCTCCATTTCGTTCATATGCCAAGGCTGTAACTGCAGCAGCATGAGGTTTGAAAACTTGTTTCAGATTTATCTCTGCATTATCTGTATTGGTCTGTCCTGCAAGAATGCGCAGTCCCTTGGGATCATAAACTTCAATTATGCGGACAACGCCATCTTCAAACCCCACTGCAATTAGGCCTCCTTTAGGATTTACCTTTGAGTGGAAGAACAAAGAAAAAAAGTCACAGTCTACATCTGAGAGCTTAGGAGAAGACTCTATATGGCACATGCTCTGGCGTAAACCCCTAACTCATCTTACGTGGAAGTGTTGCTAAGGTACAAAGAATGTTTCATATAAGGGAAATGTTTATCCTATCTAACACACTACCATAAAGTGAGTGGGAGGGCTGGGGGTTATTTTTTTGTTTGCATTGAGTTTTTCTTACTGATAACATGCCATTGAGACTGGAAATGTTAATGAGGATGTGGCTGTAACCTCTGAGGAAGAGGCAACTCATACTGATATACAATTAATCAGTAGCTTCTTCCTGAGGAGTTGGAATTCAAAAAAGGAGTTATTATATTACCCTGAATATAATATTAGGCATCAAATGTGGGTATGATTTTTTAAGAGGTGAGGGCACCAGACTCTCGGGACTGGCTGACTCCATGTAAAGTACAATTGTCAACAGACATCAAGAGCTACTTCAGATGGAAAGAGGAGGCTATGGAGTCTTCACCATAGGCCCTGTAGGTAATCCAGTTTCATAGAATCATAGAATGGTTTGGGTTGGAAGAGACCTTAAAGACCATCTAGTTCCAACCCCCCTGCCATGGGCAGGGACACCTTCCACTAGACCAGGTTGCTCAAAGCCCCATCCAACCTGGCCTTGAACATTGCCAGGGATGGGGCACCCAAAACTTCTCTGGGCAACCTGTTCCAGTGCCTCGCCACCCTCAGAGTAAAGAATTTCTTCCTTATATCTATCTAAATCCACCCTCTTTCAGTTTAAAGCCATTACCCCTTGGCTTATCACTACATGCCCTTGTAAAAAGTCCCTCTCCAGCTTTCTTGTAGGCCCCCTTCAGGTACTGGAAGGCTGCTATAAGGTCTCCCTGGAGCCTTCTCTTCTCCAGGCTGAACAGCCCCAACTCCCCCAGCCTGTCTTCATAGGAGAATTTATGTAGACAGGCTTGAATTGTGAGAGAAGAGTTAGCAGAAACAGGCCCGCATTTTAGCTGGATCTATCTGGACTTGCAGATTTAGCTGATATTAGCCATATATGGTAGTGTCTTGAAGTGATTTACAAGCTGAGACGTGGCACAGATCAATATTAATGCACACCAGAAAGGAGACCAGAAGGAGAATTGCTGTGTGAAGAGATGAGGGTGAATTGATAAGCTCTGAGAGCAATTGGCTAAAGTATGATCTTAGGTATGAAAAAGTTTACAGTTCAGAAGGAAGCTGGGGGTAACTGTCTTCCTGTTATCTGGGGACATCAGCCCGTGATGTCTTATCTTAAAAAGCCCCTCTGTAATAAGCAGGTGTACAACAGCATTGCTCAGTAAATCATCAAGGAGAGTCACTCATGGACCTCAAATTTATGGCTCTGCATTTAACTCCATCCATTAAGTGACTATCTTTCTTCTACTAGGGAGCCAGCACTCCAGATGTGGACTCCCCAGTGCTGAGTAAAGAGGATCACCTCCCTCAGTCAGCCGTTAATGCCCATGCTAATGCAGCCCAGGATGCTGTTGGACTTCTTTGGGTGCATTGATAGTTCATGGTCAGCTTGGTGTCCCCCAGGATCCCAAGGTTCTTACCTGCAGAACTGCTTTCCAGCTGGTGGGCCCCAAGGCAGTACTGGTGCCTGGGGTTATTCCACCCCAGATACAGGACTTTGTATTTTCCCTTGTTGAATCTCATAACATTTTCCCCAGCCCAAGTCTCCAGCCTGTCCAGAAGCCCCTGAATGGCAGCACAACCCTCTAGAGTACCAGCCACTCCTCTCAGCTTTGTGTCATTTGCAAACTTGCTGAGGATGCGCTCTCTTCCAGTGTCCAGGTAATTAATGAAGAACATTGGCATCCGTAATGACCCCTAGGGTACACCGCTAGAGGCCTGCCTCTAACTGGACTTTGTGCTGCTGATCACTACTCCCTGGAGCCCAGCCATTCAGGCAGTTTTAAATCCATGTCACCGTTCACTTATCTAACCTGTGTGTTGCTAGCTTGCTTATGACGATTTTACAGTGTACAGATGCTTCAAAATATGTTGGATGAAATTTTCTTAGATTAATAGCACAGATTTTCAAATATATTTGAGCACCTTAAGCTATATGCAAGTATCTAATGGGATTTAAAATGCTCCTAGGTAGACTAAATACCCTTGATTTTTCAGACTGTGCTTAGTACCAACTTTTGTAAAACTTAACTGAGTCCGTTTTGCA
Source organism: Phalacrocorax carbo (assembly GCF_963921805.1). NCBI lineage: Eukaryota > Metazoa > Chordata > Aves > Suliformes > Phalacrocoracidae > Phalacrocorax > Phalacrocorax carbo. Next base: position 92,110,152 of record NC_087513.1, on the reverse strand, counting down.
ATGCTGAACAGTTTATTTTGGCAATCAGCTTATCTCTTGAACATACAGGTTATCACCTAACAGCATCCCTGAAAGTCTGCATGGCCAGCATTATAAGAGCACCGTCCCAGTGTTACCCTCACCTTGGAAATTCAAGTAAGCCCTTTCCTCCACAACTTTGCTTATAATTAACCTGTCAGGCTTGCTATGTTTCCTCAAGAACATAACTAGACACTATTTTAATTACAATTAGCAAATATGTCTAAAAGTGATAGACTCCACAATTGATCAGTTCTGGCAACAGTTTTTTTATGATTTATCGCCAACTGTTTGTGGATCATCTGGGCTGTCATTTCAAAATGTGTTAACTAAGTCATGTTAATTGACAATTATTCTGCGTGGGTTAAGTACAAGCTATTAGTCTGTAAACTAAGTCTACTTCCTGGGACTGCACACTGAGATCTGATTTTAAAATCTCAGGAAGACACAAAGCAGGATACCTGACAATCCACAGTGAAGTCTAACTGTACACATACTATTATACATATGTACTACTCTGCAAACTTACACATACAAACTGCTACAGTAAACGCCAGCATGGCCTAACAGTGACTTCTTGTATTGTAAGCTGCTTTCTAGGTGGTGGCAGGTTCACAGGCCCCATATGAATTTTTGTTAACACACTAGCAAAAACTCACAACACGAGGTGCCCATGTCAGTGCTGTTCCTCCTTGTTTAAACTTAATTTCACTCAGTTGACTGTTGCTGATGAAATCATAGATGCGCACTGACCCTGTGTGGAAAGGAGACGGTGAGAATTTATTTCTTGCAATGCCACTTACGTTTTAAGATTTATGGAGAAATGTCTATTTATTTAAAGCTGGAGAGAAAGTTATTAATTTTTCTCTTTGAGTATCAAATGCCCATCTAGAAAGACATAACTGATGGTTTCAGAGTACCACAGCTAGCACGGTCCTCATGAACAAAATATAAGCTTTCTTCCCTCTTTAACTTACAGGCTCCAAAGAGTTGTCAGGGCTGAGGGTTGTAATAAGTCACATGCTGACCACTGTGTGTAATTTTCAAGTAATTACAGAACTGTGACATACTGTAAGGAAAATCTGTACTGACAACATAGGAAAAGATGATATGCTACTACTTGAAATTGCCTAGGGAGGAAAATATTTAAATGGATGAAAATAGGAGATTGTCCCAAAAAAAGCCAATTTCACCAGAGCTGAAATTAACAGATTAGTAGACACATATATTGGTCTGCATAAAATTTCATTCCAGCTGGCATATATCCTAAGTGTCATTTGCTCAACTGGTAGGAGTTTTCTTCAGGCTAGAAGTGCATGTACATTGTATAACACAGACAAATGACAAGATACTGCTGACAAGAATTGAGTTAAAGACCTTGCAGCGTTGTCTGAGAAGTGTAAATGACATTGTTAATATCTGGGCCAGTGGTTCTTCTTTGAAACTATGATAAAGCTAACTATGAGAGGCCTGAATTGCAATATGTGTATAAGTTTGTTGTGGTTTAACCTGGCAGACAGCTAAACACCACGCAGTCATTTGCTCACTCCTCCCACCCCAGTGGAATGGGGGAAAGAATTGGGAAAAAGAAAGTAAAATTCATGGGTTGAGATACAGACAGTTTAATCGGACAGAAAAGGAAGGGGGAAATAATAATAATCATCATAACAGAATATACAAAATAAGTGATGCACAATGCAATTGCTCACCACTCACCAACTGATGCCCAGCCAGCTCCCGAGCCCTGTTTGCCAACCCCCAGCCAACTCCCCCTAGTTTATACACTGAGCATGACGTCATATGGTATGGAATATCCCTTTGGCCAGCTGGGGTCAGCTGTCCTGGCTGTGCCCCCTCCCAGTTTCTCACTGGCAGGGCATGAGAAGCTGAAAAGTCCTTGACTAGTGTAAGCACTACTTAACAACAACTAAAACATCCCTGCGTTATCAAGATTATTCTCACACTAAATCCAAAACACAGCACTATACCAGCTGCTAGGAAAACAAAAAAATTAACTCCATCCCAGCTGAAACCAGGACTGTTAAATAAATATCTCTGTAATTTCATTAGCTGTTGTTGGGAGCATGATAGCTATTGCATTTTCTAAGAAAGCCACAAATATTAATATTCACAATGACTTACACAATGCTAGAGATGTAATTCCTTACTAAACAAACATGCCAACACTTATCAGTCAAGAGCCTTGAATACAAGCACTGTTATTCAAACCAAATAACAACTCATCAAACTCATCTTTTCAGCCATTCATATTTACAAAGCTTCCCATTAAAAACTTCTCTCATTAAAACCCCAGATGAAGCAACCTTAATGCATTATTCCAAAACATAAATGATTTGTCGTAAGTACTGAAGAACTGATCCCAGGAATAGCAATTGTCTGTAAAGTCACTTTTGACTTTCCAAGAGCAAATACACAACTTCAGGTCAAAACAGAATAGTTCCAAACAAAGCATCAGTGATCTTCAAAAACAATAAATTACAGTGATAAGAGAGAAAAGGAATAGTGTACTTACGGTCAAGAGCAGTGGTGGCCAGAAGGTATGTAATGGGAGACACACTCATGGCTTCAATTCTTCCAGAGTGAAAGGTATACAGGCACTCTGGATCACGGGTCTACAGTGCAAAACAGAAGAACGGAAATTCTGCTACACTGCAGAGCTGCACTTACAAGGTATTACCATCCATACCTACAGTGAACCTGAAAAATCTAAACAGGTGCTGGTTGTGTGAACAAAATTTGGCATGTATGAGGTACCTATGTGCAATTCCTTTTTTTTTTATTTAAGTGTTCATAGGAATATCGTGAGCAAAATTTGTGCAGGAACATTAAGTTCATTTAAAATTCCATCATTTTCTATGTGAAAATAATGGGGAATGCCACTCATTAAGTGGTTTCAGGCTTGGAATTAATATTTTTAACAAACAGCTGTTGCTCTGAAGGCAAAGAAAATGCTCTCAAGCCTAGGGTTTATGCTGCCTGGGAAGTCATTTCATCATCCAAGGAATTCCAGGTTTTGCTATACATTTTTTACATTAGTTTTTATAGTATGCCTTGTACATCTTTTATTTACCATAAAATTCTTGGAACATAATTTAACCTGTTGCCACAGAACTTTATTCCACTTAAAGGGTTTGTTCCCATTTACTTTAATATAGTCAGGAGCAAAAATTAAATGCCCCATTTTAACTGCGTCATCTGATCTATTTCTCCATCAAAAACGCCTCCAGCAGTAACACTAGTAACCAGCAGGCTAAAACATGCGAGGTGCATTTCATCTTCTTGTTTTTCCTACTTCTTTACGTCATCTAGAGACAACAGTAAGGACTGTTTCTAACACCTATCTAGATAGGTTATATCAATACTCCTTGAACTCATCTTCTGTATCCATGTAACTTTTATTACCATCTTATGAGAATAAAACTCATTTAAGGTAACTTGAATTTGGCAGACAAATTTGAGGCAACAAAAATAAAATTACTTTTGATAATCCTGCACAGTCATTATGATCAATAATGTTATGAAAATAAATTTTTAAGAAAAAAGAAAATCTGTTTCAATGCTAAAATTTTCAACTGTGCAGCTTCATAAAACACAAACTTCATTGCAGATGCATCCAGTATAGTTAAAGGAAGTTAATGCAAATGAATTGAAGAGATCAGAAGAAAGAAAAAGTAAACAAACTTACCGTGTTTGAAAAAGTCAAATCCAGCTTCCAGATGGCTCCATTGCTATCCTGAAGAAGAAAAAACAAAACATGTAACTTGAATATTTTCAAACTCAATTTGGAAATAAAACTGTCCATGATGACTCCTTAAAAACTCCTTAATGATGATCATTGTGAAACTGAAATGACTAATGTGGTGATGTTGGTTCTCAGTCCTATCCATCAGTCCAGGATAACAGAACTTGGACAACACCTTTTGACATTTTCCTATTCTTATTGCAATTCTGGCTCTGAAAGCCAGAGTTTTACCCTGGTGAGAGACTCTAGTAACTAGTGTATAGTTTCTACACACTAAGAATAGAATAGAATAGAATAGAATAGAATAGAATAGAATAGAATAGAATAGAATAGAATAGAATAGAATAGAATAGAATAGAATAGAATAGAATAGAATAGAATAGAATAGTTCAGCTGGAAGGGACCTACAAGGATCACCTAGTCAAACTGACCCCTTCAGGGCTGACCAAAAGTTAAAGCATATTAAGGGCATTGTCCAAAGCCCTCAAACACTGACAAGCTTCGGACATAAACCACCTCTCTAGCAAGCCAGTCTTTGAAAGAAGATTGTACACACACACACACATAGAGAGAGAGAGAGAGAGATATATCCAGAAGACGACTGAATTCTACAAAAAAGAAACATACTTATTTGTAATAGACTCCTGCTGTTACTTACTATCACCTCCCTCATCCTGTTTTTCTCCACAGAGATGTATGCACTTGGTTGTATCTTACCTGAGCATACCAAACGGGCTGTCCACAGTCATGAACTTTTGACATGAAACTCAGACTGACATTCCTGCCAACATGAAGTTCGTTCATAGGCTCCACCTCCAGTAACCCTGTGTCATCCACAGAATCAGCAGCATCTATTGTCTCGAAGTTCCACACCTTCATGGAGTTGGAAGCATTAAAAAAAAGGTTTTATAAGGCCAGGTTATGTTTTCATACACAATTAATATGGAAATCCAAAATTTTAAGATACCAGGGGAGCGTAGATTATACAGGTAGAGTATGCAACCTGTCATGTCTGCCTCACTGCTTTGAATGTAACCTGGAACAGTGACAATCAGCAACTACTATCTGATACATTTAGGTGCAATGCCGAGTACATGTAAAAATTCTCTGTCCAATTCTGAAACAACAGTAGCTTAAATTGAGCCCTGGCACTAGCAGAGCTATACATGGCAGCCTCCGAACTATAGAGAGTAAATGATATCTGCCCGCTCTCAGCATTGCTCATACTGAGGCAGCACAGAAGAAAGAATGGGAAATCTAACAGGTCCATGTTCTGCTCTGTGGGGCAAGGACAAGACATCAGTTGGCACCCTTATAACCAAGTGAATTTTCCTAATGGGGTAATATCACTCTATAAAACAAAAAAACCCAGGGTGTTTGAAATCCTCCACTGCCTATAACAGTCAGCTTCCCATTAATTACCTGGGTCTTTCACACATCAGCAGAAGACACATCATGTCTTCTCTCAAAAAGCAGCCAAACGAGACTGCAAAATCCTTGATAATTGGCAGGTGAGATCAGAAACTGGTGACATAGATAAGTAAAACTTTTTTACCCAAATTTATAGAATTATATCTTAGCTTCAGGATGTTTTTTCTTTTATTTATTCCTCTATTGCAGCATATGTATCTCTGAGATGCTAGTTAATGTCTATGTCATTTTAACATTAATAATTTCAGCTTTCAGATACTCAGAAACATAGTTTCAAACATTGCAGTAGTTTATCCTTCAAAATAACACCAAATGTATTAAGAGGCCTGAAAATTATACAGTCTAACCAAAACTACATGTGAAAAAAAATGTTAGAATGCAGGCAAGAACAAAGCTTTTAGAGAATCACTATTTACTAGAGTAAAAGGTGATTTTTTACTACTATTAAACAGAGAACATTGAATGAACACACCTACACTGTGGAGATGTCCTTTTATTCTGTTTGTTCTAAAAATTCATTCTCAGAAGGCAACTGCACTGCAAAATTGCCTCCACAAATAAACCCTGGGCAAGGAAATGTGTAACATTTTCCTGCTGACCACAACTTCACACACCTAGAGGCAGAGCCAAAGAAAAACTCACCCGAATGAAGCCATCTTTTCCAACAGTGACAAGTTCTCCTTCATCCAGAACTAACTGGCTGACAGGGCCACTGTGACAGGGCTTGTGTCCAGCTTGACAGAGCTCTACTTTAATGAGGCCCCCTTCCCAGAGCAGCAAGTTGCCCCACTCAGTCCCTGAGATAACCTTCAATGCAAATGAAGAGAAGAACAAAAGCACCTGCACTTAACCATACAGAAATACTGGCAAGAATCCAGTTAACATGTGTGGCTTCCTTCCATGAAAGCCTTAAATTGATATCAATATACAGATATTTGCAAGAGAAGGAGTAAAGTGTGAAAAGATTAAACTTTTTAGCAATGTGACATAATTTACATGCACTGAAATGGTTAAAGACTAGGGCTAACACTTTTTGTATTTCTTTACACTTACATTTTCACTACCCCATTAGAGGAGCCTCAGCTCTAAGCCAACAGAGATCTTTTGTCTGGGAATTAAAATACCAACTGTATTTTTCAATTATTCCAAAGCAAGCCAGGTTTTTGGCAAATGAATGTCAATATTAGCTTATCAGAGCAGTGCACTGAGGGTCTAATTCAAATCACTTTGAAGCAAATAATAATTCTCCAACTTACTCGGTAGACCTTATATCAAAACCTGAGTCGGAACATAAAATCAATTATATGTTTTCTTACTTACCTTCCCATCAGGCAATTCCACATAACCTGTAATGTCAGTCACTGCAGTTTTTCCAAACCTGCCCAAAGCTCCTTGTAACTTGAGACCAGTGAATGTGAGAGCCATCTTCCAGAACCTGCATATAGAAAAAAACACCCTCTCTGATACAAGATTTCATAAACACACTCTTCGGTCCCTCTCAGATGTTGCAATAATGTTACCAGGGTTGCCTTTGAGGTAAGAGCTGTTCATCTATTACTATTTTTCAGAGGAGACCTTGGGTTTTTCTTTTTAAAATGAGATAAAGCTTTGTAACTACACAAACATTTCCCTGTACTACCCCATGAAAAAAATAGGAAAAGGATTTGGAATGGGCAGAATGAAGATCAAACTACTACTTAAAATTAGTAAGTATAAAATGCATAGCTACATCTTTCCACTTACAACCAATACACGTAGTTAGGGATGCCTCTTTTACGCTTGCTGTCTCTAGTGTATGATGCTCAACTTTGTAAATCCAAGGGACTAAGGTCTTCACTGAAAATCATCAAAGTACCATCATGGACATGAGCTTGACTATAAAAATCTCACTGAGCCAAAGGTTTTATCCTAGATCTTCACAGCTGTTTCTATTTGATCATTGTATTTTTAGCATATAAAACATCACTTTATATTACTGCATTATAGAAAAATTAACACCTACTGCAATTAGGAATGGTTCACTGTGTGTGCAGGAGATGTTACATTTAAGACAGGGGCTGGAAATTGGAATTTGAGATCACATTTGGGTGAAAGGTCATGTTTTTCATGTTATAAAAGCTGTATCAGAGTTCATTCATAGTATTTAGGTCAAAAGGAAGATTGTAAGAGATTTTGTTTTGTCAGATTTCCATAAATAATATATTCTAAACCACATTTGTTCTGGGTCTAAATAAGCCATTTGCTATTTCAGACCCACCTCACAACCAAACTACAGAGCGAATCTCAGATTTTGATCTCATTCCTCTGTTAAAATTCAAAGAAACTTTGGATATGTTATAATTTTAAAGGCATCATTTCTATTACAATAGCATCCAATTAATATCTCAAGTCTCTGCTGTATTAACACTGAACACCGGATAAATACAGAACACAAAGCTAACCCCTGTCCCAAAGAACTTAAAGTTGTGGTTTATTTTTTATTACAGAAGGATCCATGAACTTACCAGAGAAGGGAGTGTATGGAAGCACACGTTTTGTAAGGCTTCCTTTCAGGCTTTTGGTGGTATCAGAGGGTCTCTGATCCATGACTTGGCAACCAGTTCTAATGGCTGCCCAAACAGCAGATGATTTCAAGAAATCAAAGGTAGAAAGCCCAGAAGGCACAGGAGGCATGTATGCTATGTTACCAGCTAGAAGACATGTGCTTATGAATATTTTTTATTCATTTTCCCCAGTGCTTGTTGAAATTACAAGAATGGAGCCAGTAGTGCTGACATTCAACATCAAGCATCATCTTTTTTGCACGGCAAAGGTGTTAAAAGACTTGACTGACTGGCTGAAGAGCTTGAACTTTTTCATTTTTACAATTGTAATGGCCAGGTAAAATAGCATTCCTCATTGATCCATGTTTGGTAATGATACATTCCTGTTAGACATCATCTACATATTATGACTTTGAGGTGCTATGTATTAATCCTAATCAGTAAACCTACCTGATGTGTCCTGCTCCAGACGTAGTTAGTTGCTCTTCATTATCAGCAGAAAATGTGACCTTGTAAATATCCTGTGAAAAAGCTTTTGACCTCAACACAATCTTTTCTTGTTTCCAGTCCCAGATAGTCAGCATATAGTCAGGGCTGCTCCCAACGCTTGCCAGCAAAGTGCCAGCACCATTGAAATCACCAGAAACATAGGCTTCCTCTGTTCCACCTGAAGAAACATACAAGCCCCAATACACACACACACGAAAAAGAGGAAGAGACAACAGGAAAATCTACTTAGAGGGAGCTCAACTCTCACTGCAATTATTTTTTTCGCTAGGTAATGCTTCTTAGTTGGCTATTTCTACTAAATAAAAGTCTCCTCCCACGCAATAATGAAAAACCTTGAAACCAGTGTCTTCTATTTTGCTGTGAAGGACCAAAAGGTTGCATTTCCTTCTAAACTTCTAAAGTGACCCACTACTCCATCTGCTGGGATCTATAAACACTGGCCCATTTATGTAAAATGAAAACAGAATTTTTTACACTACCTCGCAATATTCTGTAGGGCCTCAGTGAAGGATAATCGTAGATGATGAGGTTTGGCTTCTTTCCTTTTTCTCCTACGGCGAAATACTGCTTAGTAGGGTGTGCCTTGAAAAAGCAAAAGTCCCTTTGCATGCTGTAATGACAAGTTTGTCTCTATCTTGCTAGCTGTTGAGTTATTGTATTTACTCACTCATTAGTCAAAAGATATTGCCCTAAATACTAGACTGCATTTTTTTGTGTGTGTTTATTCTGAACAACTGCCAACCTATTGCTCAGTATTAGAATGAAACTACCATGCACACAAAATGGTAATACCGTTACGCACACAAAATGGTATACTGCACATATAATGCAGAACCATGACAAACTGAAATAATTTGCTTTATCATGCATTCTTTTACTATTCGTACCTCACTCAACCCACTAGCTGATCTTTCCATGAGCAGCATTTGTGTCAGCAGCCACCTACTTCAGCAGACAGCTTCAGAAAAGCCATCCTGAATTACGTTGTTCTGAAGACATAAAGATATACCATGATTCCCCAGAAAAGGCTGCTTATAATGCAGCAGAACAGTCTGAGGCTGGTATTCTGAAAGCCTTGCTTATGTGGAATACAACTGAGACATGGCAGAGCCCTTCACAGGGTAAGGTGCTTCAAATCCAGAGGAAGCATTTGAGAGAGTTCAAATGCTCTTGGTAGGAGCTTCCTAGAGTGAAACCAGATAATTCTTCTCTTCATTTATCTGGGAACTTGATTTTCTAAATTTTAACTGCAGGCAAAACACTATATTAATATCAGTGGTGATTAGGAGAGATAAGTGTTGAAAACAAGAAGTTTGTATGAGCCAAAATATTTAAATAAGAATGTAATAGTTCTAAAAATTAATCCCAACTGGCACCTATCACTCCTTTAATGTACCTGAGCCTGGGACTTAGGTATGGAGATATTTGTCCTTTGCCAATTATGTTGATGGGCTGAGCAGCCCACGCTGCATGGTCCACACATCCCCCTAATCAATACCATACTTTCTTACACATACATACGTGCAGCTGTAGAGATCTCCCATCAGGCAACCAAGGTACCATTTAGCTTCTAGAAAGTGACTAACATCCTAAAACACAAAACAAAAGCCATACCGTGATAAACCCAATTCCACCACCACTGCTACTCCGGAGATAACGCTGGGATTTAGTTTTCAGGTCCAGGAGCACCATTTGGTTGCCTGCTATATACATCAATGTTTGGCTATCCATCAACAGCAGGTTTACACTTCTGGAGCAGTCATATCCAAAAGAATGTCTAAGAACAGTTCAATAAGGAAAAGATTTGACACTGGCATTCTAGAGAAGTTTACTAAGTGGATAGAAACACTTAAACCAAAACTCAAATGGGAATACTGAATCTGGTGTCTAAAAGCCTGATGGTAGGAGGTAGTTTTGTTTGGTATACAGTGAAGGTAAAACATACCAAGCCTCTGTAACTGAGGGGAAGGTGTAACTGAGGGGAAGGCATAACTGAAGACCTTCTCAAGTTCCTATTCCATCCTTTCATCTCCACTACAGGGGACTCTGTGGATCCTTTGGGGCTGCAAGGAATTGATATTCTGTCTGTATTCTCTTTTCAATCAAAATGTAAGAGATTGCATCAGATTTCTAGGAACGGTTCTACAGACAAGAGATCAAACCAAAGAAGGGCTCAAGCTCACTTCTTACATATTTACAGGCAGATATAAAGAAGGGAAAATCCAGTCTTCAGTAGCAACTTGACTATGCAGAGAAAACCACCAGCACTTGTCAAAGTCACATATCATATCCTACTCGACCATACATACCTAGCAAAGGACTCATTGTAGGTCTTAACTGATGGGCATCACTTCCTTCATTCTACCAGCTTAGATCTTCCAAGCACTAGGCTACAAATCTACCTGGTTTCTTCACCATTTCTCCTTTAGAAGTTCTCTGAGGAAGTATGAGGTACACAGCTGCTTTTCTCCTGCCCTCCCCTCAGCTTCTTGGGTAACACCAGCATGGCTACACAGTCAGGGAGGGCTTTGTAGGGGATATTATGCTAGTCTTCCTGGCCACATTAACATGGCCATGATCTAGTTCTACAAGTGTACTTATAACAGTAAGAATTATACCCAATATGAAATGTTTATGACAACATTTAAGATTAAAAATTCACCCAGAACTGTAACTGGTCAGGATTCTTCTCTGTGGCTCAACAGAAGGTATCCCACCAATGCCACAAAGGCTACTCCAAATTAGGCAAGTACAATTTTAAGCACATATATTAAATATCCTAAGCTTTAAATTTGCACAGACTCAACAGAAAGGATACTTAAGAGTAAGAAGGTTAATTGGTATCCCAGAGTCTTCAGTGACAAATGGCCGTGAATATATATCTTCATACTTATAGAAGAAAGTTTCTGAGATTGTATTTTCTACCTCCTTAGGCCTTTTTTGCACCTCCGAGGGTTCTTCACTGTTATCTCGCTTTTCAAAGTCACCTTCTGCACCTCAAAAGTGAGAACATAAAGGAAATTTATTTTCTCCATAAATCTTAGGCTTCTTGCTGATATTTGTACATAACTGCAAAAGGGAAGGATTCACACACTCCTTGTCTCCTTCAACAGAGTAATAGGCACTCCATAGCTCAAAACAAGGGTACTATGTCTTACTAACAACTTGTCCTGGAACAGTCCAGAGCAAGTAATTCCTCAGGCTTTTAAAAGCTTTACTGTGAATATTCAAAACTGAAGAATTTAAAGAAGAAAAATTTCGAGATTGTTTTAAAAACATTGATTTGCAACTCAAGACCTACCAAAGCAGTTCCGTTCAGCTTTGCTTGGAGTTTAGGTCTCAGCTTTAGAAACCAAATGAAGTTTAAAGTGTCTCTTTTCAGTAGTTACTGAACACACATCAATATACAAAACAATTAGTAAAAACACATGCAAGAGAGCACCATAAGACACCATTGTCTTCAAAAAGGCATACTGCTAATGTGTGACCCAGTGTAGCTCTTCACTGGACTGCAGTGCAGAACACTGTTAACTTGACTTCCAACTAGTCATAAGCACTTGTTAAAAGTATTTTTCAGTTTGATATCTCAGATCAAATCCCTACTACCTATTTTGTAAGCTTTTCACTCTGTCTTGATTTTTCCCTCGCCTAGGTGTTTTGTGAAAAACAACATACAAAGGGGGCAGGGACCCACCATGGGAAAGAGCAATATGAAGTACACAAGGTAAGTCAAATGCAAGGGAGCAGAGAAACTCAATAACTGTAACTTGATGGCACTGGTCCGAATTGGTGTTCATAACAATAACATTGCAAAAATCAAAACTAGAAAGTAGTGAGGTTTTTAAGGTCATGCCAACAAAGCAGTACTCACCAACTCTCTCAGTGTCTGATTCCACTTGCTCCACTTCTTCCTCCTGTTCCTCTGCAGTTGGTGATTCCTTTGGAAGACTAGTCTTGCTTTCTTCTGCACAGGACAACAGGGATTATTCTCTCAGGTATGGATTCCTTTGACTAATTTTTTCATACATGCCATGTTAAATAAATACATAGTTCTGCAGTAGTAAAAAAAAATTCCTCTGCCCAACAATGGACTTCCTGCTGTTTAGCACTAAGTGTAGGAAGAAGTTTGCTTTCAAAAAAACATATTTTAAAACTTAGGGGAAGGAAAGAAACACATCCTATAACAGGAAAAAGGTATAATAGGAAAATTAAACAAATGCCAAAAATAATGTGCCAATATGAGCACCAAAAATCCTTCCAAAGTTCCACAGGAGACTGACCAGTGGATTTTGTTATCCATGCTGCCTAGATCTAGTGTGTTAGACCATATGCAGGACATCTGAAATAGACACTGGACAGGCATTTCAAGATGAAAACAGTATTAAAAAGAGAAATACAGGTCTGACTGAAAGAGACTGGCAGAGTTAACGAACTGATTGCAGTACTAGCTACATAGACCGGTCTAAGCAGCAAAAATTTTCAGGGGAGACACTTTGTGGGCTGAGGGAGAACGGGAACTGCAGACACAACGGTCAGCCTAGAACTTCACTGGAAGGGGTCATCTTGGACCAGAGTCAAAATGAAATTTGGCAACACCAAGCACAGCAACTGAAGAGGAAGATATACTATTAAGGAAGGGGAGAGTGATGGGAGAAGCCAGAATCTACTGAAGGTTCAGTATTGAAATCACTATATAACAGCAGGAAATACTCACGGACACCACTGTGATCTGCCTGGGCACCTTCTGCCGGCTTCTCATCAGCTCCCTCCTCTTCCCTTGGGAAAGATGGCATTCCGTCTTTAGCTGGTGGTGGTGAAGAGGAACTTTTAGTATTTTTGCCTTCATCTGCCATTTAGACCATTTTAATTTCCTCTCACATGCTTTGAGATTCCCAAACATAATATTTGTGTTCTGCCTGTACACTTCAGACATGCCTAACCCAAAAATATGCCCTAATTTGTAGGGTCAATTAATTGATTCGGGTTTTAGGACTCTGGGCTCTGTGTACATTGCTATAGAAAGACTAAATCTTGCGTAACAGGGGAAGCTGAAGACAGACTTATGTGTTTTGGGCTTCTCTTCAATACACCAGGGAGAAATTTGGTTTTGAGACAAGGCTATTCCTCTGCCTATCTGGTGGACTTCACAAAAATATCAGGAGGTAGACATTCTCAGACCATCTAATATCTTGAATGGAAAAGCAGGAGAGATGAATCTTTAAGAAAAAAAGGACTTTCTTCAAAACATTATATATTCATGGAAGGTGAATTAATAATATCAACACAATTTTAAAACTTTAAACAGCTTAACTAACACCCCCCAACAATTTTTCAGCTTTCAGACTACCATTTCACCAGTTACCATTGTCCTCTGGAGTGGGAAATATCCAATTTTTTTCATATAAAAACAAAATACATTCATCATTTACATAAATGTCTCTGAAGGAAGCACAAAAGCACAAGTATTGTTCTTATTCTAAATTTGTTCTGCTTTTTGATGTCAAACATGGCCTCTATTTCCAAATAAAACACCTTAAAATGAACATTGGAGCAATCTTTTACAAATACTACGGCTATAAAATAATATCAGAAATCAGAAAATTCAGTAGCTGAATGTAAAGAAACATAAATATTCAGAATAACAAATATAGGCAGGGTGCAAACAAATCTCTTTTATGTGCAAGCATGGCTTTGACACAAAGAAAAAGTCCCTAAAAATGCATTTTCTGTTTCTGGCTTTGGGTTAGAATTCATTTGGGAAAAGATTTTTTGAGACATTTCAGGTTTTTCAGGAATTTCAGGAAAGGCAAAATGTCCAAGCATAATGACATCCACCAGAAGGACAGTGAGGGCAAAGAAATATTGTATACATATCATTCACATCATTATATCATCAACCTGTCCTACTCAGCCTTCATTCAGAGGTTCTGAGTCTGCCAGAGTCTCACTTTTCTGCATAATTTCATTTAAGAATTAAAATGAGATTTTACCTCTCAGGAGTGCTGAGAAAACCTTGAAAATAGACATGCAGAAAGTTTTAAATTCAGAAAACAAATCAAAAGAAAACAACTGCAATATATCTCAATATATTTAAATGAAATTCCTGAGGTTTTTAATGGGGTAATGGAACTGATATCACTAAAATTGAAGAAATAGTTACAGACTAGTTGCATAAATATATAGTGGAGTGTTCAGAGACCTGAATTCTAATTCCAGACCTAGTAATGACGTGTACGATTTGTATCAGCCATTTCACCTCTGGCTGTCTCAGTTATATCTTGTGAAAAATGAGATAATAATACTTACCCATCTTAGCAAAGTGTTTTGATATCCATGGAGAAAAGTGCTATAAAATTTCAAATTATTGTAACTAATTAGCAATCATTTATCTTCTAAAAATTAAGGCTATCATAGTTTTCATTATAAATTAATTCATATCTGGAAAATGCTTTAGGCTGAAAGAGGGTATGAACATTTCTGCCTTCATTGATATCTGAGTTCTAGTTAAAGAAAACTATTGCAATGTTCACTGTGCATATTATTGTGATGGCATTCAAGCTCTGTGCCGAAACAAATTTTGAATGTAAAGATTCGGAGGAGGCTCAAGGGGAGAACGTGCCACCTTTGTTTGCAGATTCTGGGTTCCATGCATTGACTGATGCAGAAAACTTTTGTGTAGGTTCACAGTGACAAAGGTATGCATTTCTCTGAATGCTGATTTTCTTTTCCTGTGTGTGTATATATATATTTTGAGATGTTTTCCTAAATAAGCTAGAATTACGGCTTTTGAAAGGCACTGAAAACTGAGATATTGGCAAGAACTGGTGTGGAGCAGGAAAAAAACCCAAGTTGGCAAACAGACATTTTTTCCAACCCTAATTATACAGTATGCCTGACCAGGATAGTATTATTTTTTTTCTCCTTAGTCCTAGTAATTCAAGATACTGACTTGAAACACTATACAGATCCACATCAGTTCCACCATTTACCTTTCTAAAAACTCACTCGTAGTGAATTCAGATTTTCTTTCAGTTTTTCTTGTTGCTATAAGCTGCGAATTTCAGCAAAGCTCCATTTTCTTTCAAATTGCCCTTCTCTTAGCTATGTTCTCAAAAGCCACAGCTCACCTCAGAATGGAGAAATGTGTTCATTCAGGTATATTATCTCAGTTTTTCAAAACTAAGATGTTTATTGGCAATTTTGCTGTCACAGAGAATCCTTATACATAGGAGCTTCTCAAAAATTCTCAGTAAATTTGGACATCAAGAGATTTCTCATCTCAGACAATTATTTCATTTATTCAAAATACAGGGTAATTAAATCAAATGGGTGTATATTTGGTAACTTGTAAACAAATTCACTGAGATGACACCACTTTCCTTGTATTCTGTCATCTGACATTTTTCCTCTTTCCAGAAAAATAAAAGTGTTGAAATGCATAAGCTTCATAAATGCAGTGCTTGCCTTCATAAATCCTGGGACTGACACTTCAACTGCATAAAATGCATCAAATTAAATAATAATAAAAATGCGGCCTACAGTTTTGCTTTAGAAACTGAATGTATCTAGTAGCTACTGTTTTAAGCTGTCTCTGTCCCGCCATTAACTGTGTGTCTGTGCTTAAAAGACATCACGTATCTCACCTTAGCTTTTACATCTACAGAAGAGTGATAACCAGTTTTGTCCACCTATTCAGGATATGTATAAATAGGGAACTACTACTGCAGAACCTAACTGCAGTGCTATTAGTACCAGTAATAAGCAAGAGAATAAAAATTCATCTATACACTGTGCTACTTCTGCAGGATTTCATTTTTTTGTTCACTCCAAAAGTACAATTTTTTGTAGAAAAGCTTTGGCCACCTGTGGGCTTTGATAAAACAAGTCGCTTGTTCTTTCCTTCAGGACAGCTTGTTTTGTGTGTTATTCCTCTCCTTGTCTTTATTCCACATGAAAGAACTCAGTTCAGCCCAGGACTTCATCTTGCTTTATTGCTTCCAATCCCAACTCCTCTTAGCACTGGACTTTGAGCTTTACAGTCTGCACTCTGGTATTTTTCTGGCCTGGGGGTAACACTGGCCTAAAATAATGACTGCAACATTTGGCTATCATGAGGGGTGTCCGCCATGAGGAATTACATACTAACCATCTGTTCCAGGCTGGGGCATTTTCTTCATGTCTAGCTCTGCTTTGGGTGTGTTGGATTTCTTCCCATCTGCCAAGTCCTGCTTGTTTGACTCATCTTCAGATAGTCTTTTTTGTTTTCAGTTTATTCTGAGTCTTCCATTTCTTTATGAAAAGGGGCATGCCAATGAACAACTCTCTAATCATTCCATTTAGCCTTCAGACCACATCAGAGTACATCAGCAATTTACTGGGCTGCTGATGGGCGCAACAAGTGCAAGCAGCGAAGTTTTGCAAAACTTACTTTCATTCAAAAAAATTTAAAGTCTTTTAGTGCTTATATACACAAAGAAAAATATCCAAGTGTGAATCAGGCATAGCTAACCCAGTGCTGTCTGTGTATCATTATGAGTCAGGATTACTACAAAATTAGTAACAAAAGGCAGTTTTAGGCAATCAACCCAAAATTCTAAGGAAATAATTTTTCATAATAGAGAATATTTCTGTCTCTCTTACAACACCTAGAAGACTTGAGAGCAAGGATAATAACAGAAAGTATCAATTCTCACAGCAGTTAAGTATATAAAATATTTACTAGGCCGAGACTGAGACAACAAGGACAAAGCAGGATCTAGACACATCATCTTTATCATAGCCCCATTGTATCTTCCCCCCCCACTTCAGAGAGAGAAAAGAAGTGGGCAGGAGACCCCTACTTTGAACCTCACTGTTGCCGCGCTGCACACTTTTGAAATATCTTTGTATAAAATTAGGAGAAATAAAACCTAACTCTGATTTCCAACCTTACAACTAAAGTAGCTCCCCTGTACAATCCAGATGTCCTCGCCCTGTCTCATGCAAGCAAAAGTTTCAAGTCTCTTGAAGTCCAACTTGTGGATAAAGGATAGTCACCAGGTTTTTATTACGCAGAAACAGAGAACAGGTGACATCACTACAGTTACTTATTAACTTATGGTATAAAGGCAAACCATAAAAATATGAGAACAGTGCCAGAAGTGATAAAATTAACTGCCTCAGACATGGTAAGGCAAAAACATTACGTCCCACACTTCAAATGAAGTACAGGGCAGTCCACCTCCGCTGCAGAACATTCATTCCCATTTCACTTTTCCTAAGCTAAGCATCCAGATGAGAATAAAGGCTTTCTCTCCCAAAAGCCTCTGTGCAGGAAGCCTGGTCCCACACAGACTTCAGAGTACAAGGGTGATGGCACGGACCTTCCACAGAGATTCAGGTTCAGCACTGCTTTTCCAAGGCCGCCTTCCAGCAGGACACCAGGAAAAGGCCGTGGCGAGGCAGAAGTGCCCCGTGACAGGCTGTTTTGCGTGGGACAGCAAAGGGGCAGACGGGACTCTTGGAGCTCCCCAGGGAGGTCAGGGGAGAGAGGCTGTGAGGAGCGATCGAGGGAGTACCAGGTTCCACAGGGGGGGCCGGTTGCTGGGCGGGGGGGGAGGCGGGCGCAGCGAGGAGATGCCCGGGCACCCGCAGATGCTGGAGGAGCGGGGTGGCTACCGGGGGCAGGTCCGTAGGACGCCGGGACACACGGGGGCCCTGCGGTTTCCTCCAAGGGGCGACGTGGGCCCACGTGGGTGCAGAGCGGGCCGTGACCCTCACCACCACCACCTACCTGGGGCCGCCGCCGCCGCCGCGGCGTTGCCGGTTTCCAGGCAACCGCTCCTGCGGCGCGCAGGGGCCGTAGTTCGACAGAGATGATGCGCGCATGCGCCGACTGAGGCGGACGGGGCGGTCCGACGGGCGGCGGCGGCGGCGGGCTCCTACCGGCCGCCGTTACCCGGTGTAACGACCGGGCGCGCGCCGCAGCTCCGGTTCCACCATAAATTAGATGGGGCTGGTGGGAGGAGGGGGGTCTTTGACAAATGACGTCTTTTTTGACCACCGTGAGCAATCACTCAGCGGGGGAAAATTAAAGTTAATTCCCGAAACTTTCTGCGGGTGTTTGGTTTGTGTTTTTTTTTTCCTCCGGTGGTTTAAAGCGGTTTCCGAAGTACCGGGAAGAAGGCTGTTAAAACAAGCCGAGCAGCCCGCGTCCCTTTCGGCCCCTCGCCGCTGCCGGCCCGCCCGGTGCCCCGTAAGGCGAACCGAGCGCTCCCTCCCGTCCGCCGGGCAGCTGGGGCCGAAACGCGTCTTTGTGCCCGTACCTTCGCATACACCTGTCTGCGCGTTTGTAATATCTAAATATGCTTCTAAGCAGCCTCTGAAGCCGGCGGCTGGTATTTTCACTGGCTTTGCGGCGGAAGGTGCAGGTGCGGCGGAGGGAGGCGTACCTGCTCGGGGGCGGGCGGGCGCCAAGGGGCCGCGGAGGGAGGGGACTGCAGCCGGCGGCAGCGCCCGGCCCCGGGGCAGGTGCCACGGGAAGGGGAGGGCCTGTGGGCGCGGCGGGGTGGCCCGGCGCGACGTCCCCGGTCGAGCGGAGGAGGCAGCGCCATGGCCCCGCGCGGGCGCTGCCGGTGGGCGCTGCTGCTGCTGGCCTGGCTGCCGGCCGGTGAGTGGGGCCGCGCCGGGGCGGTGGCGGGGCCCGGCCACCCCCCGGGGCCTCTCCCCTTCCCGGGACTACCCTCTGGCACATGGGGACCGGGAGGCGCCCTCGGGTTTTGCCCGGGGTTAACGCGGTGGGTCGAGGGAAAGGGGTGGCCTGGCCCAGGCGAGCGTTGTCCCCCTCCTTGGTGGCCCTCCCCGCCGGCGGGGAGAGCGGGGCTCTCTCGAGCACGGCACAAAAGCCATGCGGAGAGGAGTTTCGTTACCCCAAAGGTGCGGCTAGCTGCTCTCCTAGGAGGAAGTGGCCGTCTGCTTCCTGGCAGCCTCCAGTATCGCTCACCTGCAGCCAGGTTGGTTTGGGCCCGACTACAGGGTACACACACGCAGGGGTTCCCCTTTGGCTTGCTGCAGGCACCCATCCCATGCTTTGCTGCTAGCTTAGCAGCTCCAGCCTCTTTGGGGATCTGGTGCAGCTGCAGCACTCCCATACGTGCTAGCTACATGCTTGTATGGAGAATAGGAACTCGTTGCGGCCTTCGGCAAGCAGAGCCCTTTCTGCCAAGCTTTGCAGGTTGCCCGACAGCTTCCGATCTCCTGTAGGAAATGTAGTGATTGTTTTGGTTCTTGGATACCTGGGTCTTTGCTGATGATTTAGCTTTAAATACCAAAGTTCAGTTTTTCACAGAGAACCAGTAAAAGAAGAAAAAAATATACGGAGGTGTGCTTATTGATTGTCTTGCTCAACAGCCAGGTTCCTGCATGATGTTCTAGCTAAAAGTCGGCTTTGCTGGCTCTGAAGGTTAGCGTCTTCAATGCGAAGCCATAGGCCTGAAGTAGTGGTGACTTACTAGGTCAGTAGTATCCAGATTTGTTCTTTCCAACAAGCATAAGAAGAGTGGCAGCACGCAGTGAGGTAATGCAGTCCAAGTTTAGGAACCCACCTTCATTTCACAACTTTCAAGTTTTCTTGGAGGAGGTCAGTATGAAACATCAGATGTGCAGAGACATCCGACTGTCCTCTGGTGGGAACAGTAGGTTTTTATCCTCTAAAAATATAAGGAACTTATCTTTCAACTCTACTCCTTTGCAGAACAGAGGTAATGAGAAAGGATCCTTTTCATAAAGAGCTTTGGTTTCTGTAAGTGAAAAGCACATAGTGATTTTGAGTATTGTATTCTTGCCTGAGAGATGCTGCTGTATGAAACCTATAGAAAACCTGTTCTGTTTCCATGAGCCTCGACAGGTCAGTATTCATATGGGAATTCATTTGAGCGCCAATGAGATCAAGGTTTTGCCAGTCTCGAGAGTTTGGATGTTGGTTTGGATTTGTGTGTTTTCCTGCAGTAAGATCTTGTGGGTCAGCGTTTCACAATGAAAGCTGAAGCAAGATGTATTGAACTACAATATATTTAAATAAGAGCCACTGTAACTACCTGTCACCACTCTTGACTTTGCTTTGCCTACAGTATTGTAAAAAATAGAGATCTTTGTTTTTGCTAGCAGTTTGCACAGCTGCTGGTATTTCTACGTTTAAGCGCATGTGGGTGTATTTTATTTTTCAGAAAAGCCTTGGACTCAGAGTGTACCCTGGTCCTCTGTGTTTGCATGCTATTTTTCAGGCAAATGAGTTCGCTCTGCACGTGCTATGAGTTGCACGGCCAGGAGTCCTTTTCAAACCAAAAACTGAGCAAGTACTGCCTTGACAATATCCTACTGCAGAATTACCTGTTTGAGGCAGTGTTGCACCTCTGCAGCACGGTTTCCACCTGGGGGAAACTCGGTGAGCTTGTATTTGCCTGGAACATACTGTGGAGTTGCAGCCTAAGAGGAAACTGAAAGAATGATGCTTGTAGTTGTGATGCAGATTTTACTACATAGTCCATTGTTCCCTCGCTCTCATCCTGAAAGCATGGAGCATCTACAAAGAAGATGGAGACTCCCTTTTTACACAGAGTCACATGGAGAGGACAAGGGGGAACGGACACAAGTTGCTCTTGAGGAGATTCCAATTGGACACCAGAGGGAAAATTTTCACATTGAGGACAGTCAACCATTGGAATAACCTCCCCAGGGAAGTGGTTGACTCAGCCACGTTGGACACCTTTAAGAGTTGTCTGCACAGGGTGCTGGGCCATCTTGTCTAGTCTGTGCTCTTCCTAGAAAGGTTGGACTGGATGATCCCTGAGGTCCCTTCCAACCTGTGATTCTGTGTGAAAGTCTTTGAATATGCAATAAAAATCAAGTGCTAGTTCCTGGTGACCCTTTCAGTTGGTACCCTCCAAGCCTCCCCCTTTCTCCCCTCCTTTCCTGCTGTTGCACTCCCTGGTTATGAAGCAACTAGCACAGCGCTGCAGCCCCTGCCTTGTTCTCTGGGGTATATTCCAGACAGGGCATCCCACACTCGCTCTGCACTGTTTGCATTGCCTTATCAAAGGCAACTGGTGATAACTTTGCTATTGTTGATGACAAGCACAACTTACTGTATTATCAAAGTTTAAATAAGATAGAGAGGTCTCCAGAGTGTGGCTAAAATAAAGCATAGCTTATGAGAAACTTTGTAAAACCTTCCTCAGTGGGTGCAGCTGCTTGGATAGAAAATGCTGTGGAGGTTGTTACGGATGAGTTCTGAACATACATACCAAGAGCTTCATTAAAAAGGAAGAAAAGGATAATTGATGTGTGCTCTTTTGAAGTGGTGATAAACAGGTTAACGATGATGCTACAGCCCAAAAGTTGTATTGTCTTAATCCTGGTC
Source organism: Phalacrocorax carbo (assembly GCF_963921805.1). Classification (NCBI taxonomy): domain Eukaryota; kingdom Metazoa; phylum Chordata; class Aves; order Suliformes; family Phalacrocoracidae; genus Phalacrocorax; species Phalacrocorax carbo. The sequence goes on along the minus strand of NC_087513.1, from coordinate 92,088,491 downwards.
ATGACTAGGTAACAGTCTGATGACTGTCTGAGTGAGGCCTCGATAAAATTCATTTAGTGTTTATATGAATGGATGGCGCTGGAGAACTTTTCTGGTTAGGATGACAAGCCAAGGCAATCCCATCCTGTGTGCTTCTGGGCCCAACAAAATATCTCCCTCAGCTTGGAGGGACAGTTTCCTCAGGCAGAAGGAGAGCACCAAGTGATGTGCTACATGATGGCTACTGTTAGTTGCTTTGGAGAAAATAATTCAGTCCATAAGGCAGGCCAGTACAGCTGGCTCAAGCTACCTTCAGCCAGGGGAAGATGGGACTCATGTTCTAACCAGGATTTGTAACTCTGGACGGCTTCACCAGAGGGGCTGGTGACGTCCATAGGTGCAGGTCCTGGATGAGGCTGAGGGAGACATACTTTGGTTGTTGGTCTGGTGCAGAGTGGAAGTTGCGATGTGAGGTCTGTTCCTGCTGGCTGACTGCCTTCTGTGCTCTTGTTTGCAGGTTGCCTCTCCCTCCTGGTGACAGTGCAGGATGTTGAGCGTTACACCACCTTATTTGCCACTGTTGTCCTCAAGTGTGACTACAGCACCTCAGCACAGCTGCAGGATGTGGTGGTGACCTGGCGCTTCAAATCCTTCTGCAAGGACCCCATCTTTGACTACTACTCAGTCTGTAAGTGCCAGGCTTGTCCTCCAAGGAATCCCTCTTCAAATGGAAAGGAAGGGGAAAGTAGACTTACTGCGAAGTACAGGCTTTTGACCTCTTCCTACCCACAAAACAGGTTGGGTGGTGGTATTTCCCTTTGCTCCAAGAAAAAATCGGTCATGTCCGTGATTTCCTTTGCAATGTCAAGGCTTTATGATGTGATGTTGTAGAAACCCCAGCCAAAGCAGCTCATTTGTCCTCCTTGTCATCAATTCAGAAGGCAGAGAAGCCTTCTGAGTCAATCTTGGCAACCGCATCTTACGCTTCAGCATGTTTGAAAGCAACGACCCTGCAACAAGTGGACTTTATGACTCCATGGGGGACTCCGCAGTTGGAGCTAGATACCTGTGACCAGGTATTACTGATTTTAGGAAGTAGAAGAAACACATACGTTTTGGAGGGCAGAAAGACTTCTAAGTTAGTACCGGTGGCAGCACTTCATGTGCAAACATTCTGGTGCGTGTAGCCTTAATTCAGGGGTGTTTAAGATGGTTCTTAAGATGGCATGCAAACCGCATCCTGGGGTGCATCAAACACAATAACCAGCCAGTCAAAAGAGGTGATTATCCCACTGTATTCAGTGTTGGTGCAGCCTCACTTGAAGTACTGTGTGCAATTCTGGGCCCTGCCGTTTAAGAAGGATGTGAAGGTCCTTGAATGCATCCAGAGGAGGGCAACAAAGCTGGTGACAGGGCTGGAAGGCACATCCTGTGACGAGCGGCTGAGGACTTTGGGCTTGTCTGGTTTGGAGAAAAGGAGGCTGAGGGGCGACCTCATTGCTCACTACAACTTCCTGAGGAGGGGTAGTGGAGAGGGACGTGCTGATCTCTTCTTTGTTTCCAGTGATAAGCCGCATGGGAATGGTTCAAAGCTGTGCAAGGGGAAGTTCAGACTGGACATTATGAAACATTTCTTTACCAAGAAGGTGGTCAGACACTGGAACAGGCTTCCTAGAGAGGTGGTTGATGCCCCAACCCTCTCAGTGTTTAAGAGGCATTTGGACAATGCCCTTAACAACATGCTTTAACTTTTGGTCAGCCCTGAAGTGGTCAGGCAGTTGGACTAGATGATCCTTGTAGGTCCCTTCCAACTGAACTATTCTCTTCTCTCTTCTCCTAATCCTGCAGTGTGTTTAAGCTGGCCAACTTTAGCTTAATGGCACACTTAAGGCAGAGTTCAGAGTGCAGAGCCTGAATTTGTTTGGTGTCTTGGTGCCCAAATTTTCCTTTATGCTGTCTGGATGGGTTGGGTAGGCATGTTACCAAGTGCTCTACAGCCTAGTCCACAAGCAGGTGGGTCCCTGACTCTGCTGATCCCAGCATAACATGAGTGCTTTGAGCCCAGGCTCAAGCTAATAATCCCCAACAGGGACAGAAAGCATGAAGGTCACGGTGTTTGCTTAGTTGAATCTGCTCTTCTTGATCCATTGTAGATACAGCAATGGACGAGCCTTTGATAATCTTCATCTTCTCCTCTCTTCATTGCAAGCCCTTTACAGACAACGTGGACTCTGTATCAGTTGTCTCCCCAACTCTTAGCTCTCAAATACCTGGAAAATAGTTTATATTGTTAGTCTCTCATAAGAGTACTGGACAGAAATTGCCTCTAGCCCTCCCTTAATTCTGTTAGGTGTCTCTACACATAATCCTTAGCTGAAATCATATGACGGATTCTTTTCTGTCTTTATGAGCTCCTCAACATCTAATGGGATACAGGAGGTAAAGCGAGACAATCTCTACCGCGGTTTATGTATGCCTGGAGATGTTGTCTGGTAAATAAACACTTGCTTTAGCTCCAGTACTCCTGGGACTTTTATGACTTTTTTCCCTTGCAGTTTATCTTTATACTGGGAGCTGCCCTCCAGCCTACCACCATTAGCTTCTTTCTACTGTTGTTCTTTCAGTTGTGATTACAGGAGGCATCTCCTCTGCAGCTCCTGCATTCCCAAAATCTCTGCCATTCCTGTGGCTCTACCTCTATTTGCTTTTGAGTACTCCAAAGCAACTTGTCCTTGCTGGTTTGAAGCCATGCTTTGTATTACTAAACCAAAGCAAATGCACATGTGCATTCAAGAGTTTCAATGCCGCTCACGGGGACAGCATTTGGTCCTTTGAAATAATTTTTGGCATCTTATTTGATGATGTGTGTTTGTAGCATACCAGGCTGGTTTAGCTCTTGGCCAGGACCCATCTGATGACTGCAATGACAGCCAGCGAAGGGTGCGCATTGTCATCCAGAAATATGGGCAGAAGGAGCCTGTGCTGGGTATTGACTACCAGCAACGAAAGATCACCATTCAGAACCGTAAGTGATTTGACCTCCCAGGCAGGGAGTGAACTCAGTAACTATCTGATACTGGGCCTGCCAGGTGAAGGGAAGCATAAACGTCGCTAATGTCATCTGTAGCTTACATGTTCTGTGAGGTGGCAATGGAATAGGAGTTGCAAAGGGCCCTGTCCCCAGTTGGCCTGAGGGCGTTGGAGGCACTACAAGCTAAGGCTGGGCTGAAGATGCCTGCGCATTTTGCTGAGGAGTGCAGAAGTAAGCTGAGGAGCCCAGAAGCTAGAAAACATTTTTTTCTTCTAAGAAATACTGCATAGTTGTCCAGGTGCATTATATGCTCCCTGCTGTCCATGGAGCCATAGCTGCTGCTACTGCCAGAAGAGTTATTGGGATGGCTGGCCAAATGGGGACAGTGATCTGTGTTCCAAAACCAGGAGGGTTCACAGCAGTGGGTCTCTGTTAACATCCATCACCCAGCAGCATGCTGGTTATTTCCCTCCACACAGAACTAGTACTGCTTCTAAGTAGCATTACCTTCCAGCAACACAAATAAAAAAGGACTGGCAGTTGATGCTGTTTACAGGAGTTCTCAGTGGACTCACATGGGATTGTTTGAAGATGATAGCTACACCTGGGAAGAGGGGAGATGCAGTACTATGTCACCCACAGACAGAGGGCCCTCTTAGAGTGGGGCCTGAAAGTAGTGTCTGTCAGTCCCAAATAGCCCGCTAACATCTCACTCCCTCTCCCACAGGGGCAGACCTTGTCATTAGTGAGGTCATGTGGTGGGACCATGGTGTGTACTACTGCACTGTGGAAGCACCAGGAGATACCTCAGGTGATGCAGACAAAGAAGTTAAGCTGATTGTTCTCCGTAAGTGCCTGGGTGGCAGATATTTCCTCCTGTTCCCTTCCTCCTTACCCCAAGATGTCTCCAGCAGTGGAGAGGTGCTCAGTAACAGTGCCCAGATACATCAGGATCCTCTTTCTCTCTGTTTTTCCCATAGACTGGCTCACAGTACTCCTCATCATTCTTGGTGGCCTCCTCCTCCTCCTGCTGATTGGAGTATGCTGGTGCCAGTGCTGCCCCCAGTACTGCTGCTGCTACATCCCATGTGTCTGCTGCCCAACCCGGTGCTGCTGTAATGAGGAAGGTGAGATTCAAGCAAATGTGCATCCATTCATGGCTTCTGTCAAGACAAAAGCTTGACTGGGAGCTTGCTGAGCTCCACTTTCTCCGTCCAGTTCAACATCCATATAGGCTGAGGCATTTTTTGGCCTGTGTGACCTCCGTGACTGGCTTATTTGAGTTTAGAGGAGGGGAGCTAGGATACATGGAGCCCGTCTTGCTCCTGTGTGTCCTACTTTCAGAAGTTCGTCCTCACTCACACCTTGCTACCGACTTCTCTCATGTCAACCAGGGTACGATCAGCTCCCTTGTATGAGTAGTTCAGGACTTCTCTTCCCTGTCTCATAGCTCATATGCCTGTGCATGTGAGGAAGGCAAGCAAATGCCTTGGTACTACTCTCCAAACTGGCCTAACCTTCAAATGTGTTGCTCTGAGAGGTAATTTTGTAAAAATTAGAATTTCCTATGTTCATGGCAAGGAGCTGCTTCTTCCATAAGAAAAAGGCTTATATTTGTGATTTGTTTTTCTTTGTGGAAAGAAGTGTGAGGAGAAAGAAAGGAGAAAGATAGTCTGTCTTGGTGGTCAACACTGCAAATGCATTCTGAGGTTTTGAGGGTTAAGAGAAACTTTCTTGTGCATATTTTTTAGCAGTAATAAAGGTTTTGCAGCCAGACCCTCTTCTGTTAATAAGGCCAGCGTTTGGTTTTGGCTACTAAGGTCATACAAGCTCTCTGTTCATGTAACTGAAACTTTGTAGCGACACAATGTGGAATAGCCCCCTGCAGCTTACACAATCTGACAGGAGCAAAATGCAACAAATAAATGTATTTATCACTGAAATCACCAGATTCTTCCCCAGATGCTATGAGTAGAGGATTTATGAACAAGGAGATGTGTTTCTGGTTCCCTTTACCTGCAGAAGAGCTATGTGGTAAACCTTGAGTGTTAGTAAACTGGGAGTTTTAGAATCATAGAATCACAGAATGGTTTGGGCTGGAAGGGACCTTTAGAGGTCATCTATTCCAACCCCCCTGCAGTGAGCAGGGACATCTTAAACTAGATCAGGTTGCTCAGAGTCCTGTCCAGCCTGACGTTGAATGTTTCCAGGGATGGGGCACGTATCACCTCTCTGGGTAAACTCTTCCAGTGCTTCACGATCCTCATTGTAAAAAATTTCTTCCCTATATTCAGTCTAAATCTGCCCTTCTTTCAGTTTAAAACCATTACCCCTTGTCCTATCGCAACAGGCCCTGCTAAAAAGTTTGTCCCCATCTTTCTTGTAAGCCCTGTTTAAGTACTGAAAGGCCGCAATTAGGTCTCCCCTGAGCCTTCTCTTCTCTAGGCTGAACAACCCCAAATCTCTCCAGCCTTTGTTCATAGGAGAGGTGTTCCATCCCTCTAATCATCTTTGTGGCCCTCCTCTGGACCCGCTTCAACAGTTCCATGTCCTTTGTGTGCTGAGGGCTCCAGAGCTGGACACAGCACTGCAGGTGGGGTCTCACCAGAGTGGAGTAGAGGGGCAGGATCACCTCCCTCGACCTGCTGGCGACACTTAGTTTGATGCAGCCCAGGATATGGTTGCCCTTCTGGGCTGCAAGCGCTCATTGTTGACTCATACCCAGCTTTTCACCCACCAGTACCCCCAAGTCCTTCTCCGCAGGGCTGCTCTCAATCCCTTTGTCCCCCAGCCTGTATTGATAGTGGGGGCTTCCCTGACCCAGGTGCAGGACCTTGTACTTGGCCTTGTTGAACTTCATGAGATTCTCACAGTCCCACCTCTCCAGCTTGTCCAGGTCTCTTTGGATGACATCCTGTCCTTCTCGCATGTCAGCTGCACCACTCAGCTTGGTGTCATCTGCAAACTTGCTGAGGGTGGATTCAATCCCACTGTCTAAGTCATTGATAAAGATATTAAACAGTACAGAGCCCTGAGGGACACCACTTGTCACCGGTCTCCATCTGGACATGGAACCATTGACCACTTGATCATCAAATCCAAATCTCTTCAATTTAGAGAGAAGGATGTTCTGGGGGACAGCATCAAAGGCCTTACAGAAGTCCAGATAGATGACATCTGTAGCTCTTCCCCATCCTCTGATGTAGTCACTCCATCACAGAAGGTCACTAGGTTGGTCAGGCAGGACTTGCCTTTGGTGAAGCCATGCTGGCTGTCTTGAATCACCTCCCTGTCTTCCATGTGCCTTAGCATAACTTCTAGGAGGATCTGTTCCATGATCTTCCCAGGCACAGAGGTGAGGCTGACAGGACAGTAGTTGCCTGCTTCCAGTCCCCAGGGACTTCACCTGACTGCCATGACTTTTCAAATATCATGGAAAGTGGCTTCGCAACTACATCAGCCAGTTCACTCAGGACTCTGGGATGCATCTTGTCAGGTCCCATAGACTTGTGTATGTCCAGGTTCCTCAGGTGGTCACAAACCTGAGCTTCTCTTGCAGTGGGAGGGACTTTGCTCCCCCAGTCCCTGCCTTGCAGTCCATCCACTCGAGACGTGTGGGAATAGAGGTTGCCAGTGAAGGCTGAGGCAAAAAAGTTGTTGAGTACCTCAGCCTTCTCCTCATCTGTTGTTACCAGTTTGCCAGTCTTGCCATCATAGATGTAAGCTTAATTTGCTTAGTCCTTGCAAAGAATGAACAGAGCATCCCTCTCATTCACTAAAAACAAAACAAAACACTTTCTGAGGGCTTCACAAGCTGTCAAGTAAAATGTGTGGTGTTGAGGAGGCTATGGAAATTTAGCAGAAAAATTAATTTCCATGAAGGGAGAGATAGGTGGTGGAGACGAAAGACTTGCACCTCCAGGCTTCCTAGTTTTTATCAAAAAAGGGATTCAGAATATGTTTGAGTCCTTTTTTGTTTTTCTGTGCAGTAGGAGATGATAGCACACACCAGACTGCTGCTGTTGTCTTTCCTACCTCCTCTTGAGGACAGGTAGGAGGGATTCTCGTGGTGTTCCCAAAACCGTTGCCTGCTTATGACAGAAGGTACAGATGAGTCCAGCCTCCTTGACTGGCTGCTGGATTCTGTGGCTGTAATTTCCATCGCAGCTGCCTGCCCTCTTTATCCACTTTGCAAGGGATCCTTGTGCCTGCTTCCCTTCTCTAGTCCACCCTTCACTTCATCCTGCCTCCGACTTACTTTTTTTCCAAGAAAAGAACTGGAGGCCTCAAAAACCATAAGAAGATAGATACAGGGGGCATCTTAAAAACAGTCCTAAGGAATAACAGTTCCACATAGCTGAAGAGAAGTCAGAAATCCTCAACTAAGTTTTAGCAGTTACAGTGTGAACAGTATGGGTGACTTCTTCCCAGTTATTGGCCACTAGAGGGTAGCCTATATCTGCTGAACAGTCAGAGATGCCAGTGAGGCAAGGTCATTCTGGGCGTTTTAAGTCAGGTCATTAGCTAACATGATTTTTGAACCTAGTAATAAAAGAAGTGCATTGTTTGAGTAATTCAGAATTGGTGTACAAAAATATTAAACATGCCCCAGGAGCAAGCCAATTACATTCCCCATGGAAAGCTCTGAGAAAAGCCTACCAGGGTAAATATACGTATACCCTTTCTACTGTGGACTTGGTGCAAAATAGGACATACTTGCACCTGGGTGTGACTAAGTTGGAATTTTTTTTTTTTTAATTGGATAATTGGCCCAGCAGCTGTAAAGTCTGTCAAAGGTGAACAACAACTTTTCTCAGCAGGGAGTAAGTGGAGGGAACAGCACAATATTCTGCCAAAGTTTTATAGCAGGCATGAGTTTCGGAATTAGGGTGAATCTGACCTTCCTCAGATAAATATGTTCACTTTAAAAAGACATCTGTAACTTTAGTTCGATTTTGCTGGTGGGAACCAGAGCATATATCAACTTCAAACTGGAAGGCAAGTATCTGGGGAAGGAAGAGAGGATGAAGGTAGTGAAGGAAGCTCAGGGGTAACTGCATGTGTTCAGCTGTAGGGAGAGATCAGAGACAGGATGACTTTGGCCCTAATGACTGCCTTCACACCCTAAGGAGGGGAACCCTAAGTAGGTATCATAGGCATAGGTATGCCCACAGCTGCTGGGCCTCTCACTCCTCAGGCAAAGACTGTAGTCAAAACCTGGGGATGTGTACTCAGCAGGTCCTAGGACATTCTCAAGGTGATAACTGGAAGAATGGGAGAGGAAGAGATAAGGCCTTTCCCTTCTTTTTATCCTTTTTCATTTTCCTCTTTCTCTCTTTCTCTAAGTTTGAAACCTAAACTGGAGGAAAATCCCTTGGGGAAAAAAAAAATAACGAAGCAAGTCTGACATAAAATGCTGGAAAGCTGCTACCTCAGGCCACACAGCTTTGAAGAAAAATCAGAGTATTAGGATTAAAAACCCTGAAGTTTCCAGCTTTGTAGTTCACTCTGGCTGGATCCAGACTCGGGAGGGGGAGGTAGTTGGGAGTGGAGAATAAAGTGGAGCTGCATGAACTGTGGGAAAGGGAAGGAGGTGTCGAGAGGCGTGGTCAGTCCCTGTTTTGCTGCAAGTGCTGCTCTGGATAAATTCAGTGGAACAGCTAAAGGAGCACATGTTTAATAACTGGAGTGCTACCTGAAATGGAGAGCTCAGTCCCAAAGAGTGTGCAATCTAAATGCTGCCTGCTGCAGATGAACCCAGGGGACAGAATTAATTGGAGCTTAGCGATAGCCTGGTTTCTTAAAGAAGCAAGGCTTATGTAGTCAACCTGTCTGTCTATCCCCTATCTCTTTCCCTCCAATAGCTTTTAATTTCATCAGCCAACTTCAGCCACATTTATCAGAGGGGTAAAAGTCTCAAAGGCAATTACATTCCTATCTGTCTCCTGAACTGTACAGCCAGGAATATTCTGTTCGTGCCTGATCAGAGAAGAGGCTGCAGTAAAGGCCTGCCACTTCTGAAACTCCAGAGAAGCCATATAAGAGAAATTTTGCAAAGGGCCTGTTGCAGAAAAGCTTCACCCGGTAATGACAGGGAAAGCATGCAGAGTCAGGCTTTGTAAGGTCTGGGGCTTGCAGAATTTACTTGCCTGTAAACTTAAGTTTTGATTGTCTCTGGTAGGACGAGTAAGTTTCTGTAAGATGTTTTTGGGTATTCCCGAAACAGAAGCAGCAATGAGTGATGGTTTTGAAGACAGGAATGGTGATATTGTCTGTGTAGAGGAGCTGAGATGGAAGCACTGAAAAACGTGAAGTGGAATTGGAGCCTGACCCCACGAGTAGGGGTCTGGAGTTAGCAGTGGTGGAAAAACAGTGAGGGAGAGAAATTTCCACTGAGTTTGCTCTTTTGGCACACTGGACATTGCTGTTGAGAACAGGAAATTCAGTTTGGTCACCAGTTTGACCACGCTGTCCTTAGGGATTTAATTTTAGCAGTCATGCCGAGGTAAATTACAGAGAGACAACAAGAGTGGTTGAAAGACTAGAAAGGGAGAAGCTGGACAATGCATCTCTGAGTGCCCTCTTTGTGGAAGGAGAGGAAATGATGGAGTATGGTGTGGAAAAGATCATCTGGACAGAGCCTACATGAAGTGGCAAAAAAAAAAAGTCTCATTTAACTGTAAATCAAGGCCAAAAGGGGAAAGGATGAATGATGAGCTGAAAGAGTTTTAAGAGGGAGAAAACTGTGTGGTATGTCTTGCTGAATGAAACATTATTTCCCACCTTCCCACAACTGTATCCACAATGACAGAGCAGGTAGAAGTCTTGCATTTGGTTATGTGCTGTGTACTTAATCATAGTGCCATTTGTTCCCAGTTGCTGGAACTGTACCCTGAATGTCAGGCAGTAACCCTTTTCTTCTGTTTTATGTGTCTTTCTGAAGCTGTACAACTTTGTATTGGAATTTCCTGTGCTGTTTTATCTTTGTCATAGAGTGGAGAGAGCTTTTCATTTTGTAAACTTGCTGTACCTGATCATATCCAAAGGCTACAGTCTATCAAGCAAAATGGTATATGGTCTGCAAGCTGTGCTCTCTGTATAGCTGCTGTAAGCTTTCTTCTTCTTTTCAGTACTGGAACGGCATCGGTTCATGAAGCAGGCTCAGGCACTTGCACCTTGGCTGTCACCCAACATGTTTCACAGAGGTGGCGACAGGAACTCACAACTTTCCTCTTACCAGCTGAACCCTCTACTGCAACAAGGTGAGACCATGGGCATCATTTCAGAGGGAAGTAAGGACGAGTAACAGGTAACTTCTCAGGGAGGTTCAGCAGTCAGTCTTTAGTGTCTTTACTCCAAAAGAGAAAAAGATGTTCCCAGCATGACTGCCTATCCTATCATGACAGCTCTGTTACATCTGCAGCATACTATAGACTTGCCTGGGTGGATAAATACAGCCTATCCATCTTAAGTGTCTTGCTAGGCTCAGTTCTGGGTGAAGTAGTTTAATGCTAACTCAGGTATATCTCTGCTACACCCCAGCGACTACAGGGTAAATATACCCAGCTTATCTCGCTTCAATGGTAGATGAGGGTACTGTCTCTTTGTTCTGCTGTGCTGGTCACGGTCAACTCCTTATAGCCAAAATTGACAGGACAACTGAGGTGCAATTTGTTTGAGTTCTTATCAAATGTCTAGTCTTCAAATGATTAAGGGCAAACTGCCTTCTGTGCAATAGACCTAGTCTGCATGCAGCAAAAAATGAAGGACTCTAATGAACCAGGAAGAATTTGCCAGTTGTTCTGCCCCAGAATCTCTTGCATTAGTGGTATTTATTTGTAATTTTAATGGAGGAGGGAAGATGGAGTCTCTAAGTCCTAGAGAAATAAGTAATAAAATAACTTATTGCCAGTAATAGTTAATCACCAAGGAAAATAGGGGTATTCAACATAATGACTTCCCAAATAAATATAACCAATTTTTCATCTGCTATTAGCTTTTCATCACTATACAGCAGTCACAGATTTACTCTGTGTCTGATGAGTCTTAACTGTTGTTTGAAGAAATAGTTTGTGAACATCTTAAATGTTAGATCCAAGATGTCTGAGTATATACTGTTTTTAGCCCACTAGTTAATTCTGCAGTTACCATTTTTCCTAGCCAGGGCACCAGTTTTCCTTAGGAAGATCTGGTGCCTGAGCCACCATGATTTAAGACAATGCACTGAGTCTTCTCAAGGAAATCCATGTGCATGCTGGCAGAAAATGGGCAAGTAAGTTCCTCAGGCAGCTTCTAAGCCTGTGTTTTCACAGTTCTTGAATCTCCTGTGCTTAAGTTTCCCTTAAATTTGTTTCAGGTCAGCTTTTTAGAGATGTTGGGTAGAAGGAACCTCTAAGGTTATCTAGTCCTACCTCTTGCTCAAAGCAGGACTGTCACCCACCTCTGTCACATTAGCTGTGGCTTTGTCTAGCCCGGTCTTGGAAACCTGCAAGGATGGAGATTCCATGAGTTCGTTGGGTAACTGTTCTAGAGCTGGACCAGTCTCCTAGTGAAGAAACTTCTTCATTTGCTACTTATAGCTATACATATGTGTGTGCGTGGATATATATTAAAAAATTAATTTTGCAGTATTGATTCATATATTTTCCAGTTCAGTGAGATATAAGAGGGAACACTATGAACTTTCTCTGATTTTTTTTTTAAATAAAATTTGTTATCAGTGCTGTAGGGAAAAAATATTCCTTTCCTAAATACATGAACTATATTTCCAGGTGTGTTGGATGACTTTGATTTCTTACCTCTGTTCTCCCCAAAACACAGATCATGCTGCAACTTACTAGTTTCTACTCTTTGCACCTTACCTTGTGTGGTCTGAATGTGCTGGTTGTGGTGCTTGAGACTGATGCAGCTCTTGCAGTGAGGAGGAGCAGGGGAAGAGGCGCTCAAAAGAGACTCAGCCAGGATCATTAATGCAGAAGGGCCCTCTCTTTATTGTTTCCCCTTGACTTGCTCTGTTCTCCTGTGTTTTTATTTAGATGTGTCTCTGCACAACAGTCTTCCACTGGTGCAGCCACAAGCCCAGCTTTTCCCTAACAAGGGTGTTTTGGACTACCTGGAGTCTGAAATCCAAAACCTTAACATGTCACAGCTCCGGCCACCCTCCCACCAGCGGCAGTCTGTGCAGCCCAGCTTGCTGTCCTCCCTGGGATCTGAGATCATGCCACCTCCTCTCACTGATCATGTCTCCTCCATCCATGGGAGCAGCAACTCCTCACAGCTGCAGAGAGCTGCCCGCAACCCCAGACTCTGGGACTCTGCAGCAGAGGACAGGCGGGAAAACCGGAGGTGTCCCTTGCCTTCCAGTGGGGATTCTCATTCCAGCTACAGTCGGGAGCCCTGGGACAGGCAGCAAGAGGACCGTCCTCAGAGGCAGAGGACAGGTGACTACAATGGCAGGCCCCAGCACTCCAGACGGGATGTGTCACCCCCACGCCAGGCTGAGAGGGGCAAGAGCAGGAGCAGCAGCTGCGGTTTCTATCCAGAGGAGGCCAAGGAGCGCTCCAGCTCCCCTTGTGGCTGGAGACAGGAGCCTGCAGCGAGGCGAGACTACCAGCACCACACCGGGAGGAGCAATAGCCCAGGTCAGCAGTGGCACAGCCACAGTGGTGCAGCCACTTCTCGCAGGGGGTCATGGAGCTCCTCAGAAGAGCGAGTCCGTCCCCCAGCGAATAACCGCAGGCGGCGGCACCGGTCTCGGGAATGGCCAGAAGATAAACCCCCCAGTTACCGTTCATTAGAAGTCATCCCAGGTGGGGACAAGAAGCACAAAGGCAGCGCAGGGCCACGTTCGGTGAGTCAGCTGCCATTTTGCTTTCCCATCTAAGGGAAGATGTGGGTTTGGGGGAGTGAGAGTGAATGTTTGTTACTTTCTGCAGCCTGTTGTCTTTCAAAGGGAGGGCAAGGAACACTGGGTGCCTGCACAGCTTGGTTATGAAGAGGCTACTGAGTTCCCTGCCTTCAGACATGTGTAGCACAGCTGTAGTGTGTTCAGGGGCAAAGTGAGCAGTCAAATAAAGTAGGTCCCCTATCACGTCCCACACAGAGCGATGTTATACCCTCTCACTCCTGTCCCCACCTAGAGGCATTTGGGGCTCTATGTATGTGTTGGTGTTAGAATAGCTCTTCTCCTGGCACTTCCTGGGGAGAAAGTACTTCCAGAGTAGGCAGCAGTACTGAGTATCCCTCTGCAACCCTCTCTGGTGTTGGTTTACTTCTGATTTCTTTAAACATGTGCATGATTCTCCCTTTATTGATCTCCAGCATTAAATTCTATAGTATCTTGGTGATATTTTTAAGATGGTTCATATGGAAAAGCATCCAGATAAGATGCCTAAAGCTACATGAAACAGGGTTTAAGATCATGGGTGGCTATAGTGGTGAGAAATATGTGAACCTCCAGGACAGGTGGAAGAAGCTGGCTTGCTTTTCGGGACTCCTGAGAACTGAGCATGCATTATATGGGCAGTGAACAGCTATTGTTCACAGCTCATCTTGTCAGTTTACACTGGGACTAGATTTCAGGTGGCAACCTAAGTGTGAAAAGCTTCATATCCAGTTGCTAGTCTCCAAGTTAGACAGTGCATTCCCCCTTAAAAAATGAAGGTTGTTTTAAAATAAAAAATGTTAATGTCAGTTATCACATGTATGCAGAATTTAACCAGGTGAGAGTCTTCTCAAAGGGCTGTATTTTGCCCATTACCATTTTCCCTTCCGAGTTTTGGAAGGAAGTGCAGTTCTAGTCCCAGCTGGGATGGGTGTCTGTATGAATGGTTTTGTTATGGTACTCAGAGCAGGTAGAAAGACATACGATTTCCGTTCATCCTTCCTTGTTCCTGAATTGTTTATTTTCTCTTGCAGGACAGAACAAGTTCCCACAGTGGAAGAAGCATAGTCATTTAATGCCAGTACTGAAAGAACTAAGATTCCCACCGGACCCCTCTTAGCTTTTCTACTGTGTAGGTTGGGCTGCTTCTGATTGAACAGACAACCAGCAAAAAAACCAGATGAAGCAGCTTCCTTCCCCTTAGACTTACAACTCTGAAGAATCTATGTTTAGTGCCCATGAAAGCAATTCATAAGCCATTTTTATTCTTGCTGTGGTTTGGAAACTTAGGTTTGCAGTGAGCTGTGGTCCATTGAAAACATTCTATTGGAAACATCAGATTTTTTTTTCTGTAAATTGTATATTCCCAAGCTTTAAAGAGAGATACCAGTTGTTTTTGTTAGATGCCCTGGCACTGCAAGGATCCCAGTCTGTAGAACGCTGGTCCTTTGCACAACAGTTACTGGAGAAGGGCTCCAATGATCACAGAGTTGTAAAGTCACAGGACAGTAGAATAATTTAGGTTGGAAGAAGCCTCTGGAGGTCATCTGATCCAATCCCTTGGGAGTCTGGTATAGGGAGGCACAGCATCTCCTTGGCCCTCATAAGGCCCTCTGTTGTGCTTCACAATGTGTAATGTTTGGTGCTTCTGTGTGGTTGCTCAGCATAGTTGGGGGAGTTGCTTCCCTTTGTCCCCGGTAAGCCTCTCTCCCAAACAGAAGGATCACAGTGCTGGAAGGATGTTTGACTGCCTTAGTAAGGGCTCACTAGCACGTCTGCAAATTGCCAGCTTATCTGCCCTGTGCTTACTGAAACAACCTGCCTTACTTTAGGCTTAGATCTTAGTGCCTTAAAAGATATTTGTTCTAGCCTTTAACCCAGACTTGAATTTATTTGTAAACTTCAAGGGCTAAATTTACCAAGGTTTGGCCATCCCTACGGAGACTGAGCAAGGTATGACTACTTGCCCTCACACCATGGAGCAGAATTTCTTTCAACTCTGGGAAGCATGACTTTGGTGGATATATCTTTCCTAAGCCACGTACTCTTTTCCACGCAGAATTTTATATTCTCCTTTTTCTCTCTGTGCCATGTATCATATACATGGGGTGGGATAAAGGGCTCTGAAGAAGTCTAACAGTCACCATTTTTACTATTGTCCCTGATAGATGTTTATACTGACTCTGCGTATGTGGTGCATCTGATCTGTAGCTAGGTTGCAGGTTTTCTCATCTCTTACTTTGCAGCTAGAACACAGAATTTCTGTATGCTCTGAGACCAGTTGCAAAGGAGAACAACTTGCCATTTCTCCTTGATGTGATTCATCCACTGTTTTCATTTAAAATGTGCTGGAAAAAGAGAGGTTCTCTGGGTGGTGGCTGCTTCCATGGGAAGCTGGCTTGCCAAAGGCACTCCTTGGATTTAAGAGACTCAACGGTTTGCAAGGAGCTTTTGGAACATTTTGTGAATTATTTTGTAACCCAGAGGGACTAGAGATTGACCAGTACAAATGACTGTATTACCTGGCTTATTTCCAACCAGTGCCGCATGGGACACTTGTTCTTTAATGTCCCAGTTACTGATGTGCTTGTGCTTGCCCACCTCCTTTCTTTCTTTTCTTTGGACAATGATGAGAAACATCATACTTGGAGCAAATACTCCTAGCTGGATCTCTAATGCAGTTGCTGGTCAACCAAAGGCTACTACAGAGAGTGCTCATTTTCCTACAGTTTCTTGGCTGACAGTGCTTATTTCTAATTCCTGCCTATGGAGATAAAGCAGGAGGACCCACTAGCTTCTCTCGTTGACTCTGTTTCAGAACCAGAGGCCTACTTTTTGAAGATGGAGGGGCTGTTCTCCAGCTGTTGATGGCTAAGCACAAAATGGAGCTAAAAGAGCTACTAAAAGATCAACTCCAAAGTCTGAATTCAAGAAAGGAAGGCTGTATTAAGCATAGTCCTTGTGTGCATTAGAACCAAACTGTGAATAATGTGAACTGACCCATGAGTTACATGTGAAATATAGGGAATTAAGTGTGTTTGCAGAACTTGCAAAGCCAGTATCACTCTTGAATCTGGTTCTCGGTGACCAGCCGTGAATCATTTTTATTCTTAGTTAATGACATGCTGAGGGTTTTATGCACCCTCTCTTCTGTGATGGGCTAGTTGGGGGTTTTTTTGTTGTTTTAGTTAAGAGGAGTTTATGGTAATTGCAATGACAGAAAATAATATGGGGCTCCTTATTCCAAAATAAGGAATTTTGACTTTAGGATTGCCCTCTGGTGACTAGTAGCAGATACCCAGGGCTCTGGAGGTTCTCTCCTTAGTAGCTTCATTAGTGGCTTGGAATTTGACTCTCTCCTTATGCTTCCAATAGATCCATACATCATGCAGGACAACTTCTCCCTGTCATCTCAACCCAGCTCAAATATCTGGGCTTCAGGGAAGGGCTGCCCCTTTCTCCATCAAGAGTAGAGGCTATTGAGACATCACTTGAGATCCCAAGATGGTACCATGTGAAAGAGGTCACTTTCCTTCTCACTCAAGCATCTGGAAGCCAAGATGTGTCCTGCAAGTTTTCTCATGAGCAAGAACCCCCTCACACAGCAAGAAAACCCAGATGACTTTGTGTAACTGTAGCAGCTGTTGAAGCTTGCTACTGTAGTATGAACACACTAACTGCAGAGGTTGTGCTTTTTTTAATCTAAATCCTGTGAAGGAGCCCTCCATCTTTATTTGTTCCTCTAGTCCCCATAATTGAGCTAGGCTGACTAATTGTAGATTGTGTGAGTTTGCACAATTTGTGCTGTGTGAAGTCCGAAGAGTTTTACCTTTATCATACTTGAGCTCCTTTTCAGTCACTTGATTCATATTTATAGAAACATTAAACGAAAAATCTTCAGGGAAAATTGATTTTACCTCAGTACAACTTCTGTAACTTCTTAAATTGTAGCAGAAATAGATTAGGTTATCCAGCAGGGAAATAGAAATGGTACCAGGTTTACTGGTCCACAGACCACTGCGGTTCATAAAACACCAGTTGGTGGGGCTGTGAAATAATTACAAACTAAATCTGAATATGCATGCTTTACAACTGCAAGCAGACAGAAAAGTGGGAGAGAAATAGGGTCTGCTTTGAATGCTTATTTCTATTTTTAATTGGCTATAAATGAAAGCCGTTGTGACAGCACTGCACAATACTATGTGGACTCTTTTTTCCAGTAAGATTACAGGGTCTTTGACTTTTTAAAAGAGAGAGAGAGAATTGAGCAGCTCAAATACTGCACACTGAAAGAAATAACAGTAGGAAGTAGCCTAGCCTTGTTCTTTCTAGGCTGTAATTTATTCATGCTTAATTTTTCAGCCATTCCAAAGAGCTGATGTTCATATGTCAGCCCATTTGTGATGAAAAAAGTTCAATATGTTTCACATTTGGGAGTTACTGCCGTTCTAGACTTTTGTTCTTCCTGTCATGCAGTTGAAAGAATATACCTTACCCCCAAGAATGAATTTTCTGTCTCAGATAAAGTGCCTTGATAGCCACTGGAGTTACCCTAATTTCAAATAATAATGTAATGAGTAAGTAACCATGCCACATGGGGCAGATAAGGACACCTGTGCTGCTCCTGTCAGCTGCTTTCCACCTTAGACCAGAAATTCATACGGGAGATAAAAAATCATGTAATTTTTCTTTGATTAAAAAAGGACTTGCAATATCTGGCTTTCTTGCTTATTTGCAGAGCACCCTGCCATTCTGGAATGCCGTTCCAGGAATGGAGGGCAAGGGCTGCTTCTTGTGCAATCATTGATCTGGTCCTGGCAAGTGCCTGTTTGGCAGTAGAAAGTGCTGAAATGCCCAGTTGCTATCTCTGGGATTGTATTCATGACAGCACTAGCTAAAGTTAGGCTAACTTCAGGGGGGATGTTACCTTGTGTGATAACAACCACAGTGTGAAGCTCTCCAGTGGTACATATTAACTACATAGGGTAGCTAAGTCCCCTCTATGTTACTACCTCCGGCAGCACATCAGTTTAAAGCACTCAATATCATTAGACCCTTCCATTTGTCAACCTGACATAGGAGAGAGATGATACTTGAGGTTATATTAAATTAACCCCTGCAACTAATGACTGCTCGTTGCTATTTCTGTTAAGTTTAATGCCTATAATGTGCCTTGTGCTGGTCTTCTGAATATTATTGCAGCTGTAAAAGCAGATGGTAAATGTGTAGATTCTCTTCAATGACTGTCAAATGTGTAATTAAAATCTAAGAGAACTTTCAAGCAGTTGCTCTTGTGTGTTCTTCCTAGATCATAAATTGCTTTTTAGTGTTTGCACCAGAAGTGGAACTGAAAATATTCTGTTCTTACTTCTGGAATTAACCTTGTAATACGTTAGTAAGAATTTTATGTTATTATTTTTTGGACAAAGATGCAAAATAGTTTGCTTACATGGGGGAATTTTTGTTCTTATTTTGGGAGACTTTTTTTCTTTGTTTTTCCAAGAAAGGAGATAATTTGAATAAATACTCACCACGAGAGTGGAAAAATGTCTGGGAAACCACTGGCAGCCCTCTTTAATGATGTGCCTACACACAGCAATCGCTGACTTGGCTGCCATGTCTGTAAAATGAGAATGCTTACTGTTTGGTTCTAAAGTACTTTGAGCTCCATGAGAAGAAAAGTCTTCTAGAAATATTGTTTGGTTGATAAATGGAGATACTGGCTGAGCTTTTCACACTTTCCATGTGTGACAGTCACCTAATAAGTAAGTGGGTGACATAAGAATGGAGGTCTGTTGGGTCTTGCACAGTAGGCTTAATTTATGCTTCATGTCCTTCCCATTCCCCCTAGCTAATGCCCTTTGTAGCTCAGTGTTGCAGGCCTTCTGTCTCTTCCCCCTGCTGCTCAGTGGTTGCCTGTGCCAAATACAGGTGGTTGGCCTGACTCAAGATGCAACAGGCACCTGGGACTTGAGCTATGGGAAAACACGCCCTAGAGCAGCAATGCAGCCACATTCTGTCTGGGACCAGGTCCCCAGGGAGCCTGGGGAGAAGTTGTAACAGAATCATAGAATGGTTTCAGTTGGAAGGGACCTTTAAAGATCATCTCATCCACCCTGCCCCTGCCCAAGGCAGGGACATCTTTCATTAGACCAGGTTGCTCAAGGCCCCATTCAACCTGTCCTTGAACACGTCCAAGGACAGGGTGTCCACTACCTCTCTGGGAAACTTGTTTCAGTGTCTCACCACGCTCATCATAAAGAATTTTTCCTTATATCCAATCTAAAACTACCCTCTTCAAGTTTGAAACCATTACCCCTTGTCCTGTCACTACAGGCCTTGGTAAAAGGTCTTTGTCTTTCTTATAAGCCCCCTTTAAGTATTGAAAGGCTGCAATAAAATCTCCCTGGAGCCTTCTGCTCTCCAAGCTGAACAACCCCAATTCTTTCAGCCGGTCTTGTAGGAGAGGTGCTTCAGCCCTTGGACCATTTTTTGTGGCCCTCTGGACCCACTCCATGTCCATGTCCATGTCCATGTCCATGTCTTTCTTGGGCTGGGGGCCCCGGAGCTGAATGTTTCCACTGGGTAAGTTTTGACAGCTGGCTCTGATGTATGCCCATCTTGTCAGCCTGTGCAAAAGACTTGGGCATGGGGAAAGAAGAAATGTGAGAGGGGTGCACACTTACCCCAGTGCACCATTTGGCTAATGCACTTGTTGGATAGGAGGGTGAAATACCAACGGCCATAATAGCCACAAGTAAGTTCCAACTGTCAGAGCAGTGAGGTTACGGCACAGGCCTTCCCACAGGAACACTGGGAGCAAAATTCAGCCCAGCTCTAGCTCCTGTTAATGTGGAATTTGGTCCACTTATGAAAGGGGCCTCTATGACATGGTTGCCTGCAAAAGTATGGGACTCAGTGACCCAGGAGCTGCCTTCCACGTCTCTTAGGCTCAGGTCAGACTGACCCTCCATTACCAAATCTCAATAACAGGTCCAGAGTCCTCCACAGCTTCTTGCTGGTCCCACTGAGCTGCATGAGCTTGCAAAAGAGCAAATGGGGAAACAAAGCAGGACCTTTGACCCCTTGCTATCGCTATATTAGCTCTGCATAAATGCCGGTGTCTCAGATGAGCATCTACCTCAGCCTTGGCCTGAGAAAGAGAGAAAGCAGGACAGGTAAGAGCTGAACTCTCTGTTGTGGGTGGTATGGACTTTGTGACTGGTGTATCTCGGACATAAAGTGAGTAGAGGTGGTCTTCTATTTTGCCTGATTTCTTACTGCAAGCCAAAGTGTGAGCTCCATAGCCAGGAATATTGCTGAAATGGAGGAGGGTGGGAGTGCTTGAGGTGACCTGGATTGAAGCTGAGTGATGGATGCTCCATAAGACACTCATAGGAGGGTCAAGGCCATGGTAGGGATTGCAGCATTTCAGTGTTGGAAGATACATAACCTTTTCCCAGCTGCGTTCACCACAGGGGCTACAGGCTCTAAAGCAGGTAAGATCACCACTTCATGCTCTTGGGAAGTAAATTTATACCTTTTGCCTACAGAGGGAGAAACTCGCTCTAGGAAGGTGGCAACGGAGCAACTGCTGCTGGTCAGCAAATGTCTAGTGAATGGAGTGGTAGCTTTTTGAGGTAATCTATGCACAGAAGGAAATAAAAATTGATGGAAATTTCCTTACTGTGGGATAAGAAGGAGCACAGACTTGCTCCTGCAGCCACCTGGCACAGGATTTAGCAAAGCATTCACATGTGATAGATTTGCAGCCTTTTCACCATTGCAATTCCGAACACTGCAATGTTTTCTTCATGTTGCATGCAGCCCTCTACTTCAGGGAATAAATCAATTTTTACTTCTAAACACCTTTTTTTAAGTGCAACATGTTTGAAAAGCTGGTTTAGATGTAATGTCACCTTTTCAATGAACCAAGTACCAAATTTTCAAAAGTTCCTCCAATCCTGACTTTTTTAATAGACAAAATAAAGGAAGTTGGATGGAGCTGAAGTTTGCACTTACTCACTTTAGATAACTTGTTCTGCCTGGGCTACTATATGCTTCATTAATCCCAGTGTGGGAAAGACACGAGAATGTTGCTAGGTAGTTGGGTCTCTTCTCAACTAGAGCAAGACAAAATACTAAGATCACTGGGTTAGTAAAATGATCATTGTATGTGACGCACTCACTAGCACGATGTTCTTTGAAGCAATTTACCAAAGAAAAAATCAAGCAAAAAATCCCACATTATGAATTGTTCAGTTGTACTTATGTGTGGAGGAAACCTATTCTGACCTCTGCCAGTTTTAGTGGTTTGCTCATGTGCTGAAACAAGGAATTTTAGCTCTCGTATCAAAGAAGTAGCTTTAACCATCATATATTTCTTGGAGCTCTGAAAGCTATCATTCATTGTGGCTATTTGTGATTATACAAATAAAAGGACACTTTCATTTTTATACTATCTTTTCCTCACTTCTTCAGAGGAAATGCACCGTGATCTTTCCTGTTATCCTCATTTATTGGTTAGGATTGTTGCAAAAATTTGGTGTTTAACTGACATGGTTTTTTTTCTGAAAACAAACAAAACATTGTATGCTGATTCCAGCAGGTCTCTTGGTGTAGAGAGTAGAACTGGTACTGCAAACCATGCTGCAATCCAGAGCATTGGTGATAGCTCTGATTCTGCTCCTTAGCACCACTCTCCCCGGTAAGTCTCAAAAGCTTTTTTGTCTGCCTGAGACAAGGCTCAGCTCTACAGGTTCTCACTTGCCTTAGAGAAGTCTAACGCATCCATAAAATAGGACTGAAGCCCACTAACACAGTTCAAGACCATGAATATATAGTGCTTGGCAGCGTGAAACAGGTTGGTAGGGGCCTGGCATGAAAATTGTCTGTGCCTGGTGCAAATGCTCTGCCATATAAGGCCTGTGACCTAGATGCCCAAAGATGAGTGATGAAGGGCTGCTGGATGCTGCTATAGTGAATTCTGGGAGAGGCTTTGAATCTCAGAATTTCAAGTCTCTTCTCACTGCGCCTGGGGGAAGATATCAGAGACACAAGTGACTGGAGAAGCCTCAAGGTTTTTTGCCTCCTTTTTCTCAGAAGTGCACTCAAAGTCCGTGTTTGAGAGAGACCGTCGTGACTGGTTGGTCATCCCTGATGCAATTGCAGCTTACATCTACGAAACTGTGAACAAGATGTCCCCTAGAGTCGGTCAGTTCTTGGTGGATGCTGCCCAGACTCCAGCAGTTGTTGTGACCAGGTATGGAAAGATCCTCCGTGATAACGCTGCAATAGCCATGGGTGAAAAGGGAGAAGGAGGAGTGGGAGAAAGAACAGATTAATCAAGTACCTATATGGGGAGACCCAATGGGAAATGAATCAGCAACCAAAGCCTAATTTGACTAGAATGGGAGCGGGGTGCTGGAAGGTGGTGTGGGACGATATGGTTTCACATGAAAGTGCAAGCTCTTTTCTGGGGTGCACACTGAACATGACAATGCTCGTGGGCATAGCAGGTGCTGCTCTTTATACATGTGTAGCAAGTGAGGGGGCCACTGGCTGGTGGGGGATCAGCCCCCCCTGGAAGGGTGCTGCCGTGCTGCCTGTGAAGGGCTGTGTACCGAAGGTGCCAGGAAACTGCTGTCACTCGATGCAAATCACAGAATTTGCTCTAGCTGTGAATACATGTTCCACAAAGAAGGGGAACCAGCTTCCTCCCAAAAGGAAAAGCATGATGACCCTAGAGATACAGTTTCATGTAACTCACGGCAAACACATACTGCCTATTCCTGTTTTCTGAAGAAAGCCCCTCCAGGACTGCTGAGCAGCTTCACACCCTCAGTGACAGGCAGTGCAATAACTACAGCAGACAGGGATTACCCTCATGTATTTGCGTTTCTTACCACATACACTGTCATCTCCTGCAGGAACTTCCTCATCAGAGAAACAACTAAACTCAGTATACTGGCTGAACAGCTGATGGAAAAAATAAAGAACCTGTGGTACACAAAAGTCCTAGGCTACTAGCCAAAACAAGACAAGTCAGTGTTTCATGATGTGAGTTGGTCCTCACAGTGTCCTCTTTCCCCCGGCCCCTACTACGGACCAAGATCAGTCAATAAACAGAATTGATGCTCCTCTTAATTCTACTAGAGGGAACCCAGCTTTAAAGACCAAAGAACGGAATGCATCTGCTGAAGTCCCCCTGTCAAAAAAAAACCTGCGGCTGGGCATGGGGAAGGCAATGAGATTGTAGAGCTCTTCTGTAGCCAAATCCTGAAAATTAATTCCTCCTGAATGGCCTCACCATTGCCCCTTTAATAAAAACTTGTTGGTTGTTACACTTCCTTAAGTTTCCTGTTTGTATTGACCATTACAAAATCACATCCACCTTGGCTTTCCATTCTGCTGAGAATGTA
The DNA here is from genome assembly GCF_963921805.1 of Phalacrocorax carbo. Taxonomy (NCBI): domain Eukaryota; kingdom Metazoa; phylum Chordata; class Aves; order Suliformes; family Phalacrocoracidae; genus Phalacrocorax; species Phalacrocorax carbo. The sequence continues at coordinate 92,065,177 of NC_087513.1, read as the reverse complement.
GCTTTGATTCACAAGGAGTTTTTGCAGGCAATGCTAACAAACCCTGACCATTCAGGCACTTTTAACTAAGCTCAGGTTCTTCTTGGGTGGAGGGGGCGCTACCTAAGCATCTTTCAGGGTAGCCACAAGGCAACGGTAACATCACATCAGGAAAGACCATGAAATTTAAGTCCTATTTGATTGTGCTCCTTGATTAGGTAAGAAGCAAGTAGGTGCACCTATATCAAGTGTCTGAAGATTTCAGATCATTTGGGAAAAAAAATGCCGGTAAACTGAAAACTGAACTGTCTGTCAATCTGAGCAGGACTTTGAAAGTACGTTTCATCAGCCAACCAGTGAGGCTACTGAATAGCCTTTCCAAAGGAGAAGCAAGGGGAAAATTTCTCACTGTCTTCAAGATGGAGGGTCACCAGTTTATGAGAGGGGGACCTATGCCCAGGACTGTCTATGAAGACCTGGCAGGTCCTTGTCAGCCCTGTGTAACTGCCTCATCTCAGATGCCCACACTGGATAAAGAAATCCACCTGCTTTATCATTAAGCAGGCAGAAACAAGTCAGCAATTTGTCTGAAATCACAACGGGAGATTGCAGCAGAGGCTAAAACAAAACACTGCTAGCCTGAGATCTAGGAGTCACGTGCACGTGGCCAGAGCTACTGCTTAGGAGGGAAAGCATCGCTACAACTGGCAAAAGTTTTGCCTAATAACTGCAAAGCAACGCTACTCTCTTTTAAGGTGCATCTCCATTTACTTTCCCCTCATTGGGGTCTTAAACCTAAAACTTTGCTCTGCTTCAGCATTACCCTTAACTCTCTGACAGAGCTTGAGAGCACCAGTAATAGCCCTCACCTGGGACCCTCATCCATGCACCCTGCCTATGGATCCAGGAGCCACATCTAAACTCAAGCTCTGGGCACCCAAACCTGTGGCTGCTCCCTGCTGCCTTGGCTTACTGGTGGGTTTTCTTGCATGAATGCTGGACCTACATTGCAGGTAGCCTCATTCTATCCTTGGTTGTGCTTCCTGGATGGGCCTTGCACCTATGCTGTAGCCTTTCCTCCAGCTCTGCCTCCTGCTGTCCTGAGTGGGCTCCCTGGTACAGCTGAAGGACCCTGCCACAGTTACTACCTCACCTCTGCTTGGGTGGAGCAGGGCTGTGCCCTGGCTGGGAGCATCATTACCTGTGCTGTGGTCTCTGCTGGCTCCTGGCTTGTCCTCCCTCTTGGAACATCCCAGCTCTTGCTGCTCCTTGATAGTATTTCTAGATTATCAGGTAATCAACAATTGAATAGGGGAAGCAGGAAAAGCAGAAAAGCCCATGGAGGAGCTGGGAGATGTCAGCGTTTGGCCCTTCCCCTAGAAGTGTGCAAGAGAGCAAAGGGAGACATGGGAGGTGACAGGGAGAAGACAGAAGCAATAGAGATTGAAGGAAGTAAGAGAATTAGCAGCAATTGCTCTAATAGCTGAATGTATTTCCTCAAGGCTATCCCTCCTTAGCCTTGATAGGAAGGAAAAGGCTTCCATCTCCACCGCTCCATCATGATTTAGAGCTCTGAATCATATGTTTTTCAGACTGTAACCATTTTTTTTTTTCCCGAAGGAGAGGCTACATTTAAAAGTTAGTTTCCTCACAAATGTGTCAGTCAATAAAATTGAGTTATGATTATTAAAACCACAAAAATTACACTAGTCTTACAGATCTGGACTATTTCTGAACATGTATTCATTGCATGCAAATATCATTGGGACACATATCATCTGCACTTCATGCTCTGACAAGACAGTGTGCCGAAATAAATACTATGAAAAAACCCCAAACCCACAAGGTCATGGGGTTTCTTGTTTGGGTTTTTTTGGGGGAAGGTGGTGTTTTGGGGTGGGGAGGTTGGTTTTAACAAAAAAGAGTGCAATATTGAGGAGTAGCGGCCTGAAGAGCCTTCTCTCTCACTCCTCTTTCATGGCTGTAATTGTCATTTGGAGAGTTTTAGAAGAGCAGTTATTTGCCTGTGTCAATGTGCTGATAATGCCAGGAAGGTAAACGCTTTAACCAGCAGCAATAACTTGTAAACAAGGGTAATTTCTGAAGGAAGAACAACAACAGGAAGCAAAGAGTAAGTTACCAAAAAATTTGTGTGTGTCAAACACATCAAAGTTTTATTGCCAGATGTTGTTTGGCAATATATACCAAATGGCTATTTTTGGTAAACATACATTTTCAGGAAATTCAGGGTTGTGTTTGGCAAAACGTGTCCCTCTGTTTATGTGTCCTGCTACACCAATGGCCAGTGGCAGGGCTCTCGTTCCCTACTCTCAATATTGCCACAGTAGTGCTGCGATATTTAGAGCTAACAGATGGGTTTAGGAGTAGAATGAGAGTGCCTATCTTCTATAAGGGCTATGAATCACAGAATCACAGGTTGGAAGGGACCTCAGGGATCACCTAGTCCAACCTTCCTAGGAAGGAATTTTTCTCCCTTGCTCCTGGTCTAAATATTTATGAAACCCTTGCTGCTGTGGGTTTGCAATTTGTGTTACTATGTTTTTGTGGAGTTCTAGTTACGGATCACACCTACTGTGGCCAAGAGTCAAGATAAGGTTTTCAGTTTAAAGCTTCAAAAACTACATCCACTGATACCGATGTAGGTGAAACCGATGTTGCACCTGCAGCTGTGCTCACAGGGATGTTCCATGGCTCCTCATCAAAACAGCAAGGTGTGTGTGGACATCTGTCAGGTTGTGCTCGGGGTCTGAGAGCAGGCTGTATTTTTGTGGTGGGGAGATGGGCAGAGCATGTGCCTGTTAAATGTAAGGACAGTCAAAGGCTGGGAGGAAGGGCCCTAAGCAGGCTTGGTGGCACGACTGCAGTTTTAAAAGATCTTGATCATTTGGAGAACTGACCTGCAAGAAATCATTCCTTTTTTGCAAGGAGGTGGTTCACAAGGACAGATGGGTTGCTATACACTTTAACAAAAGTATTCAGCTTGGGATGTATAGGGTGAAGAAGTTTTAGCTAGACGTAGGCTTGAGAAAATGTAGGTAGGTACCTGTGTCTGTCACCTATATGTAGCTATGAAAGTGGCTCTAGCAAAACTAAAGTGAGTCAAAAAAAGGCACAGACATCTAAAAATGCAAAAGCTCTGGTGGCCTGTATCAACAACTGTAGCAAGGGTGATGCAAAATACTTTTTTCTCCACTCAGCTGTAGGGTTCACAAACCTTCACAAAAAAGGAAGCTTTAGATTCCTACCCAGCTTTATGGTAAAGGGTTTTTCCTCTCTGAGCAGAATGTCAGCTGCCACCATTTCACCATGGTCACCCTTTCTTCTGCCTTTCATACTTTTGTACAAGACAGGTGGAAACGATCCATAGTGGTCTGCAAGTACGAGGTACGTCTATGATGTGCATCTGCATTTTCCTAAGGTACTTGTAGCATGGACCTTGAAGTTAACATTAAGAACATGCCAACATGGTGTGAATGTGGGGTTGTCCTGTGCAGGGACAGGAATTGGACTCGATGATCCTTGCAGGTCCCTTCCAACTCAGGACATTCTGTGATTCTATGTTGTCCTGCTGGAGCAATTTGGTATCAATAATACAGGAGAAATGAGTCCCCTGTGTTTTGGGTTTGGTTATTCTGGTTTTTTGTTTTGTTTTTGTAATTATTAGTTGGATCAGCTATCAATATAATCTTGCACTTAGCCATTTGTCTGGAATAAAAAAAATCTCATTTTACATTTTCTGTATTTCAGCAGCTGCTTGGTACCATGAGCAACCAAAATGAAATCAGCGTCCCCATGCAGAGCAGAAAGTTCTTCCAACTCCGATTGCTTCACCACTTCTGCAGAGCTCTTTTGCAGATTTCTTTATTGCTGCTTGTTTTGCTCAGTCTGTGCTTCCCTGATCATGCATGAATGTTCACATGCATATGTATTATGTAAATGCACCAGTATTAGAAGAAGGTTTAGAAAAGATCCGTTTGGGCTGATAAGAGCATTTACCACATGAAAAAGCCAGAAACTTCAGCTCTTTCTGCTACAGAGATTATTTCCTACCTGCTTGTTTTGCATGTGTCTGCTCAGTCTGTCTGTCTTTTTTTTCCAGATATAACCCTTGCAGAAGCCCTGCAGCTTAAATCCCCTCTCACCCCAGGGAAGAATACAGCATTCCGTTCTCTCAGTTCTTTTGGCACTTCAAAAGTATTTCTTTTTGAAAGAGTGAAAGTCATGAGTCATATGAAAGAGCCTGAACGTGCCCTTAAGAGTTTGGTGTCCTGGAAATTGTTGCTTCCGCCTTTTCAGTCCATTTGTATGCACTGCCAAAACATGTAGGGAGAAGTTTGGAAAGTATAGGGTTCTCACGTTGCATTTTGAGCCTGTTGTGTGACTTCATCAATGAAACCCAGCAGCATTTCTGTATTGCATCACTGCAGAGCTGGAGCAGAGCAGTACCTGGTATGAATTCCACGCTAAAGCTTAACAAAGTTTTGATATTTTGTTAAATGCGCTTAATTATAACCCTTTTGCTCTTCTGCAACGTAACCTCCATAAAATCCAAGCCAGCCACATGCTGATTAGCTGTTTGATATCTCATTGCTTTCGTATACAGGCAAAACTGAATCAGCCCATAGACTTCTGTATTTGTTTTTACTGAGTCTCCTGATCATGTCATTATCTATGCATTTTTATGCTTTAAAAGAAGTAAGCAGAAAACCTTCCAGATGGTTAATCTGCTGTACAATCTACAATGTAGGAGAACCTACTCCCACTGATACTTCTGACCCTGCTGTTACTGGCATCACCCTTCAGTAAGTACCTTAAAGGCAGAAACTAGCAGCTGGGGCAGCATTCAGGCTGGGATCAGGTAGGAAAAAAAAAAGCATTTTATCCTAAAAGAGATCCTGGGGCAAATTCACGGGACAGGTAGTGAGGTGGCTATACATTTTACTCTCAGAGTTAAAATATTTCACATTTACTCCCACTTTTCAGTAGGAATAAACTGTGTAATCTGTAATTTTTGGTAAAAGAGGGATGGAAATCACTTCCCAAGTGATGTCTGTAAAAGTTCACTGAGTGCTTCAAGATTCTTGGAGAGGCTTCGTAAGCGAAGCATTCATTTCAGTGAGATTCATGTCACCGAAACTTTCCTTGTGAGTAATCACCATTCACTTAGAAGCTTTGGGAAAGCTTGTGGTGTAACTGGTTCAACTGAGTCCATTGAGATGAAATCTTAAGAAATGTAATTTTTCTGTTTTTTTTCCGAGATGGATGAATAACACCTCATGTGTTCCTGATTTCTGCAAAAACACCCTTTCTCAAAAAGTGTTTATTATGGCGAATACTTTGCACCATTTTCAGCGGCTCAGAGTGTTGATGGCACAGAACTGTTCGGCTTTCACACTTCCTAGTTCCCCTCACCTCTTCTTTTAACACTTGGAAAAATCACAATTCTAACAAACGCACACCTCAGGCTCTTGCGCTGCTGTGAGCAGCGGCCTCTGTCCTTGTCAACAACCAGTCCACGTCTTTCAGTAGCAGAAACCCTAACGCAAGGTATTTTCTCCTTCCAAGGAGATATGATGAGGACTGGAAAAGGTCATGTAAAATAATTGAGATTTACGGCTGGTAGTCACACTGAAGAGCCAGGTGGTGGTTTCCCCTACACAGACAGCTTGCACAGATTTCCAGCTAAAGACATTGTATTTTTGGTCTTCAGGTGACGGCAGTGCACAGCTGCGTGGCCAGGAGGGACAGAGAGGTGTGGCCGCTGCCGTGAGGGGAGCAAAGATGGTGGACGTCCAGCGAGGCGCAGAGCTGACAGGGCCTCCTTTCAGCTGCTTCTGCGCTTCCCACAGGCTTTTGGCAAAGAACCTTTTTCAAATTTTACAAGTAAACACCAAAATCACAAATGGGGGGGTGTGTGGTGTCGATAAGGAAAACTGGCACCCACAAAAAGGTACTTCGAGTGGAGGCCCCGCGGCGGCCGGAGGAGGAAGGCGGCGCCCAGCCACCGCCAGTCCCGCCGAGGGACGGGGCTGCCCGCCGGGAGCAGGAGAATCGCCTCAGGCGAGGGGACTAAAAAGCGGTAGCCGGGCGGAGGGCTGCGCCGTTCCGGCGGGGCGCGGGCGGCTGACAGAAAGCCTTGCGTGCCAGGCGGCCCGCCGGCGGGCGGCAGAGATCAGTCAGCACCTCTCCCCCTTTCGGTCACAGCCCGCGGCCTCCTGCCGCCGCGGCGAGCACTGACTCAGAGCGGCACAGCCGCCGCGAACCGCTTCGCACGCGATGCCGCCAGCCTCCCCCCCGCCCCCTTCATCACCACCATCACCATCACTCCCACCTCGCCTCGCCTCGCTCCCGGCCCCGCTCCCGGCCGCGCCCGCTACACTCCTGCCCCGCTCGGGGCCGGGGCGGCGGCACGGGCGGGAGCGGGCCCGGGCGCGCAGGTAGGCTCGGGCGGCGGGAGCGGAGGGGAGCGGCGTCGTGCTGCTGCCACGGCGCCTCTTCCCCCGCGCAGATACACGCAGTCACGTATTTACTTCAGTATTGGGGCTGGGGTGCTGTTAGTTTTTGGGAAGCTGCGGTGCACCAAACTGTTCCCGCCTTCCGCCCCGCCCGCCGCCAGGCCCACACCGGGGGCTCGGCGGGAAGGCTAAAGGGGTCCTCAGCCCCGAGCTGGGGCTGCTCAGGGCAGCGGGAGCCGAGCAGAGGTGCCTGGGGGTGAGGGAGGGGCGGTTTTATAGTACTAAACCCACGCTTTGGTGGGGCTGGGACGGGTACATCCCTCCCTCCCTCCCTCCCGGCCGGCAAGGGCCCACCCGTGGAAGGGTGTTTTGGCATGGGCCGAGCTGGGGTTGAGAGGCTGCAGCTGGGACGGCGTTGGGTGGGGAGGCTTTCAATGTTGTTTTCGTAATGTGTAGAAAGACGGTTTTTCGCATACGTTTACCCACTTACCTGCATGCTTACCACTGAGGTGGGAGTTCCTGTCACTTGAGTGTATTAATGCCTACACCATGCTTTGCAGACCCTAATTTATTTTTGGACGCAAAGGAGGGTGCCAAACCTAATGACCCCATATTACAGAATTCCTCTTTATGCTTAGATTTGGAGGGTGATGTAGGACTAGGTCACTTCTCAAAAAAAAAAAAAGCTTTAAGAAACATTTCTGGTTTTGCTATTCAAAAACCAAGAAAATTGCAGCACAAGTGCAAGCTAACTGCCTTGACAGTAGCTGTGATAAAAGTGCTTTATTAACGTTTCCTGGTGCCATAAACATGGCAGCATTTGAGTGCGTGCCACGGCATCAGCACCAGGTACCGTCCACATCTCATGGGAGACACACTAGCCCACTCACTGCCACCCCAGGAGCGTATCTGGAAATGGTTTATAAGAGAAGTTGCTGTCAGCCCCAAGTTGCACTGAGTACTGAAGATCTTAACAGCAGAATAAATATTTACGGGTACAGCTGTGATGTATGTCAGTGAAGAGCGCAGATCTTTTATTTTCACAGCTTCCTGTCTCTAGGTTTACAGTAGTGTCCTCGTTAAACGGGCTCAGATATTGGGTTTGAGGCTGCTTTATTCAGAGTCCACTTAAGAGATCAAAGCTGCAGGTGCAAGAGAAACACTGTAACTCGGTATCTAAAAACAAGTTGATAAAGTTCACTGTTTAGAACAGCCACTCCAAGAATTTTTTTTTCCCTAATGGTAACATTTTCTTTTCTCCCCAAAGGCTCCCTTGTGCCTTGCTTTCTGCGGGGTGATGATGTTAAGTTCTGCCAGTGGAGGATCGTTCCCTTTGGAGTTGGGTATGGACCCTCCCAGGTAACCTTCCCTGCAGAGATGTCTTCAAAATGGTGTGCTCAGGTCAGCTTTGCCGTTTGGAGAGCGCAGAACTGTAAAACAGGTGGCACGGCTGTGTGATCTGCAGGACTAACCTGTTTTTATTTGTGGTCAGTAAAACATGAAGTTCTTTTTTTAAAAAAGAAAAAAAAAAACCAAGCAAACCTTGTTAATAGTTACAGGCTATTGTATCCTTAGTTTAATGCTGTCTTTTGTAATTTAAACTGCCACTGTAGCTCTTAGCTAATTCAGCATTTTAGGCTCCCCATGCTCCTGAGCTGCTTTGCTTGGCGTGAAAGTATGAAATCTCATATTTCTCCTTTTTGGGTGTCAAAAATTGTTGGAGTTACATACCTATACAGTTATCTTAGCTATTTAAGTAACTCATTAAGTCTTTTTTGGCAGGTAAAAGCTTGCAGTGTTTTTTAGATTTAAAAGGAGCTTATTCTAATAATAAGGTTGACTTGATGGAAGTCATATTTTGTAAAAATAACTCTGGTAGATATTGCTGAAGGGAGAAAATGCAATTTTATTTGGAGTTACCCATATTCCCATGTAGTACTTAGATACCGCAGAAAAATAAAGATATGCTGTATAAAACCAATACACGCATACATTACACGTAATACTTTGATATTTATTGAGAATCCATGTTTCGTCCAAAATAGTTGTTCATCTGATTAACTTCTGTGTTTTTAAAGCCATCCCTTGTCCGTATCTCTCCTTCGAAGGACTTCTTATTTGTGGCTAGGTTTAAAAATTTTCCACTTCAGTCATAAGCACCTTTTGCTCCATCATGTGTTATTGTGGAGGGTGCACTAGGTGGCTGAACGAGGAAGGAAAAGAGATATTTCTGTATTGAAATGGCTTAGTGTAGGTTAGTAATTTTTGCCAGCTCATGTGCAGTGTCAGAAATACGCTGCAGGCAATTGCCATCTCTGAACCTGGAGAAAAATGCTTGTAGCAGAAGGCAAAATACAAGAATACCAGGCACTGTTGCAAGTCTTTTGAGCAACTCATTGCCACCATAGAGGGCTGGAAGGTAATGCAGACCTTGCTAACTCATGTCCTAACACATAAAATCAAAATACGGAGCGTGAATGCACAAAGTACTTCAGTAATCCACAAGCACTTGCTCCCACAGGGTACCAGAGTTTATAAGTTACTTGCTTGACTAAGTAAATCGCAGACCTGATTTGCATAACTGAGTAAATAAAAAATGTGTTTTTGAAGCATCTAAACTGGTACGTTGGAGCGTGTCCATTCCCTGAGTGAACCGACAGTTTGGTGATGCTCGTAGCTGGTTATGTCCCCAAAGCCTATCAGCTTTCTTCTTAAATGAAGGTTTGTTTCCCCTGCTGTTTGCAAAGAAAGCATGCAGTTAAAGGGTAAACCTATGAGTTCAAAATCAATTAAAAGGATCCTCTGAATATATTTGCATGGCGTCTTATGATTTTCAGTGAATTTTGTGAATTTTGAGGATAAATGATGGCCTACCCTTATGTTTTTTGACAGATATATGTCAAGGATAGTCTATGGGTATTTTCTCTTAGTGAACTAGATGATTGCCTGAGGTCTCCTCCAGCTGTACTGGTAATGCTGCTTGTATTAAAGCATGAGTCAAAATACAAGTTTGCATTCTTAAAATAAGAAGGAAAAAGGCTGCATGTCACTATTTGTCCTTTCTATGGACATTAGACACTATGTCAAAACCCAGTAGTTTTTTTACAGCTGTTAGCGGACACCTTAGCCTTTGTGCTTCTACACTACAGTTTCTCACTTGCTCTCTATGTGTGTTGCACACCCTAATCAAACCACACCCGTTGTCTGGCAGGAGCTGGTGGTTTGTTTTTCTGTCTGATGAAAATGCGGACCATTCCATGCAAAGGCTGAATTCAGCATAAGACAAACTGACAATTGGGGTTTGTTGTTGTTTTAGTTTAATTATAAGACTGAAAATGTATGCTTTGGTCCTTGTTCACTATATGCAGCATTTTGGAAATCCTGTTTTTATTGTTATCTTCCTTTCTCACTTTCTCTGGACATTTTCACAAGACTTGATTTAGGGCATATACTTTCCTATCTGGTCTTAAGGCAAATACAGTTGTTGATTTTATTTTATTTTATTTTATTTTATTTTATTTTATTTTATTTTATTTTATTTTATTTTATTTTATTTTATTTTAATTTTTGAGCCACTTAGCCTCACTCTCCACCTTCGACTTTCAAGTATGGCTGAGGTGGGCATCGTCTGTATACGTGGCCTAGGGGTAGAGCAGCACAAGAGCTGTAGCCCTGCTGCCTGTTTTGCCTTTTGCTGGAGGTCTGGAGAGCTGGGCTGGTGGCTGACTGCTGTGGGAAGGCTGGGTGTGCAGGGGCTGAAATGCTGCTGGGGAAGGATGGCCTTACGGCCAGCGATGCGGGAAGCTTGCCTCCCTGGGACTTGCTCCCTCCAGCACCCTTCCAACTGGGTCCCTTTCCATGGCAGAAACCTTGTTCCAGCCTGAACCCAAAGCTTGAGGGTGGCAGGCTTGGTTTTGCCTGATCTTTTGGGGACGTTCCCCAGTGATGCTTCATATCTGGCTGCTGGGCACTGGAAGAAGGTTCTAGCTTTGCCTATTGCAGAACAGAGAGGGGACTCAGCCTTCAAACACACAAACCACTTGTATTTTGCTGTATAATGCACTGGAATGCTGCGCAGCCAGGGCTATGGTAGCCATGTGGGTTAAGATACCTGAGCTGCTTTCATCTGGCAAGTTCACAGGTTTGGTATAGATGAAGAAACGCCAGCATGTGCTTCAGTGTCAGCATGCAACCAAAGTCCCAGTCCCCTGAGGCTTGTTCATCCCTTATTGATATTCCTATCACTGCATCTTTGCTGCCCTTGCCTGTGATCACTGTATTTGGGTGAGCAGGTTCACAGCTTCCAGTCTTGCAGGTGCCAGTTGAAGCTGTGGTGCAAATGAAGTCTAAACCAGGCACAAACTATGGAGGGACCTACAGTGCTTGCCTGGGGGGGGTCCTGTGCCTGGCATTGCTCCCTGACAGTGCTGGCTCATCTTCTTACAACCACGTGAGAAGAGCATGCATGCCTTAGCAGAGAACACAGGTGCCTAAATTGGTGTGATCTTGCCCTGCACCTTGTCCAAGTTGCTTAACGGCAATTTAAGGAAGGTGCAACTAACAGTATCAGGAAACCTAGTCCAGCAGCACAGCTGGGAGCATCTGTTCAGATGGCTCCTCTCTATATGGATGAGTAAGGCCATATAATTACAGGGGTTTCATTGGTCTTCAGATCTTCTGGAGATGAATCAATAGCATGAGCTCTGAAAGAGAGCACACTAATCCAGCTGGGTTCACTACTGGGACGTAGTTTGTGGGTTAGGCTTTCAGTCTTCTCATTCAGCCAAACCCCAACTCTCTTGAAGTTAATTGTATAAAACTCCAGTTGATTTCAACGAAAACAGCAGTTTCCCCACTGACTTATAGGTCCTTACCTCCACTGTCACCCAGCGGAGGTATTACTGGTATTTATTTGGGTGACAGTGGAGGTAAGGACCTATAAGCGCCATTAGTATAGATGCACAAGTTCTTAAAAATTAGAATAGTAGGAGGGTTACATCTTTCATGGATCAGCAGGGATTCCAGACATTTCTAATAGCCTCAGGATGGTTACAACCTCTAAAGTGGCTATGCAAATGCGAGCATGCCACAGCACCATCAATTCATGCTACCAAAATGACAGCTTTAGAAGCTATTGGATTATAAGTGTTGTGCAAGGTTTATTGTCTCCTCTCCTCTAGCTAGATCTAGTACATTTTCTGTGTAGCAGCTTTGATCTGAAATGTCCCTTCTTCGCAAATGCTGCTGTAGCTTCTTGTTTTAGAACGTTTCTCATCTGCCATTTACTCTTTGTTATACTCTTGCCAATCAAAAAAAAAAAAAAAGTGTGCTCTCCAGGTCTCTCCTTCTCTTTATTCTCCTGATTTTTCCCTGAGCCTTTTTCTCTCTCCTGGTGAGATACCCACAAGGGTTTTTCAATTACTTGAGTGTTCCTAAGTGGTCTGAGGTACTGTGGTTTTTGACTAAAAATCAGAATATCTGACACCTTATCTACAGCTGAGCTGCTGTGAGATCTTGGGCATGCCATTGCACTTCTCAGTGCATTTGTCTGGCCTCTCTTTGCTTCTTAGCAGCCCTCCATCCATAGTGTCCTGGTTGGTTATGAGAAGAGTGGAAATTTTTATATATATGTGTGTGTTTCTTGAAAGCTATCAAGCTTCTACTCTTACCTGCAACATTTCCTGAGATGGCATAATTGTACCTATGGTGGGTAACTCCTACAGGTTCAAAGCTGTGCAAAACCGAATATGCACGCCTCTCCTCCGCACCCCCCCCCCTTTTTTTTTTTAATCTTTTTGTAATGGTTTTAATGTTTTGCTGTGCGTGAGGCGTGGGTAAATGTTTCTGTGGTTCCCAGAGGAGGGAGGATGAGGAGAGGGTGACAGGGGAAATGGGTAGTGTGGTCATGCAGGTGTTTAAGCGGTGCATAGAGGGAAGTCAAGTGAGTGGTCAAGTCAGGTGCATGGTACTATATAGGGCAAATATTTGCTGTGTATTTATTTATTCATGGTGTTCCTCAGTGGAAAAACTGCTCTTTGCATTTTAAGTCTGGCTTTCGTGTCATTTTACGTACCAGTTTTAAAGCTAGACTGAAAATTTGGATTGATTTAAAAACCACTGACCAAGTTTCATTCTCTGAGCATAGTGCCACACAGTTTCAGAGTCTGGCTTTCTTTGCCTCAAACTGAGGGTAAAAGAAAGGGCATCCTTTGGGGAACAGGTGTTCTTTTATATTCATATTAACTAGTTCTATCAGTTTAGAAAGAAAGAGGGCATCAGATTCTGGGATCTCTGTTGCACAGTAAAACACAGAGGTGGTTGTTTTTTCCAGAATTAACTAGTGACTTCTGGATGCATGCAGTTATTTCCTGATACTCTTTAATATATTTTTTAAGGATGTGCTGTTTAGAAATTAAGTAACCAGGCTTTTCTGGAAATAAGTGCTTTGCAAAGGACCTGAAGCTAGGCATTTACAAATGAAAGCCTCTGAATTCAGCAATCACTTGGTGGGAAGCATTTTCTTTGAACACAGGTTCTGACCTCACCTCCCCTGTGCACTACTCTAGTCCCCAAAGCAGCAAAATGCAGTCCAAATTCCAAGAGAAACATTGGTCTGTTCTTTTCTGAGACCTGTTGTTGAGATGCCTCTTGTAAAATCACATGCGCTCTAGAAAATGTGAAAAGTAAACAGCAGAGGAAGTAGGTTCACAAACTAGACTTAGTGGGAGCTTCTGACTAAGAATATGCTTTCTTACTAATAAGGAAACTGTTTTGAAGTTTGAAAACATTTATTTTGGTCACAATGCATTTTTTAGATGATTGACATTGTTAATGTTGCGGGCTCTCAAACCACAACACGTGGCCTCTATTTCCAAAGCTGCTGCAATCTGTTACAAAAACATAAGAGAGGTGAATTGGGAAAATAAAACCTATAATTCAATTCATATCAAAAAATAAGTATCAACACAAGCAGCCTGGCCTTTGGCAGGGCTTTTTTACCAAGTCACATGTGGAAGGCCGTCTTTCTTCTTGAAGGCTGTTGGTTTCCATTCCATTTGCTTTCTCATCTCCCATATTTTGCATTCTTTTACTTTATTAAGACTGAACTCCAGTCTTAGCTGCTTAGATGTTTGAGGCCAGACTCCCTCTGGCTTTTTTTTTGGAGTACTCCAAAACCTCCTGTCACTTGCAGCAAGACTCCAGCAGGATACTGAACACCCACATCTGCAAACTGAACAGGTGCTTGGGTTGCTATTGAAACCTAGAGTGCACTAATTGCAGGCTTTGTGGTATAGTATTAAAATGTTGTATGAGACAATATGGGCTTTTTCTGGTTTTCTAGGGCTACCCAGCCACCTCTGTGTGTGGCATTCGGTAGCATCGTAATTACTTCTCAGTCTATTTAATGCACCGTCAGTGCATGTTTCCATTGGTTACGAGCAGAGTCTGGATGGAGCCCTGTCACTAGCAGTGATCCCCAGGGGTCTGTGCTGGGTCCAGCCCTGATCAACATATTCATCAATGACCTAGATGATGGGAGAGAGTGTAACCTCAGCCAGTTTGCTGATGATACCAAGCTGGGAGGAGTGGCTGATACACCAGAGGCTGTGCTGCCCATCCAGCGAGACCCAGATGGGCTGGAGAGCTGGGCTGAGGGGAACCTCATGAAATTCAATAAGAGCAAGGGCAAGGTCCTGCACCTGGGGAGGAACAGCCCCATGCACCGGTACAGGCTGGGGGCTGAACTACTGGAAATCAGCTCTATTGAGAAGGACCTGGGAGTGCTGGTGGACAGCAGGTTGATCATGAGTCAACAATGTGCCCCTGTGGCCAAGAAGGCCAATGGTATCCTGGGATGCATTAAAAGGAGTGTGGCCAGCAAGTCGAGGGAGGTTATCCTCCCCCTCTACTCTGCCCTAGTGAGACCACATTTGGAGTACTGTGTCCAGTTTTGGGCCCCACGGTTTAAGAAGGACTTGGATCTGCTTGAGCCAAATCCAGCAGAGAGCTACAAAGATGATCAGGGGGCTGGAGCATCTCCCTTATGAGGAAAGGCTGAGAGGCTTGGGGTTGTTTAGCCTGGAGAAGAGAAGACTGAGGGGGGATTTAATATACACCTACAAATATCTAAAGGGTGGGTATCTGGATGATGGGACTAGGCTCTTTTCAATAGTGCCCAATGGCAGGACAAGGGGCAGTGGGCACAAGCTGGAACACAGGAAGTTCCACCTCAATATGAGAAAAAACTTCTTTCTTGTGAGGGTACCAGAGCACTGGAACAGGCTGCCCAGAGAGGGTGTGGAGTCTCCTTCCCTGGAGACATTCACACCCCGCCTGGACGCGTTCCTGTGCCCCCTGCTTTGGGTGTCCCTGCTCAAGCAGGGGTGTTGGACAAGATGATCTCCAGTGGTCCCTTCCAACCCCAACCATTCTGTGATCCTGTGAATTTAGGTGGCTCTTTCTTTGTTCCTGTTCATGAACTGATCTCCCTTTCTCTGATGACATGCAGAACGCTGACATGTTTGGTAAATAGCCTGAGTGGATGGATTTCCACTCAGGCAGGATTGCCTTCAGGCCATTTGTGGTCACTGCTACCTGTTCTTCCCTTGCCCTGAATTGTGCTCCTTAACTGGGTGAAGCCTTTTTAAAAAGAGAAGAACTGGAACTGTTTTTCAGTTAGAAATTTTGGGGCATGTAATGATTTGTGCTCACAGCTTGCAAATCTACTCACAAGTCCCTGTTGACCTCATGAATATAAATGATAGTACAGAGATAACAAATCAGTATTCCAGTAGTGTGTAACCACTAAAAGTGCACGTAAGTGTCCCCACCCATGAGCTGACACCTCTTTGTACTGTAAGCCTTACAAGCACCTGAGAAAAAAAACCTTATTTTGTCAACGACCTTACGGTTTCTGTGCAGTGGTCAACACATGTATCATTGCAATATCTTTGCAGAGTCAGGAAATGTTCTAATTCAGCCTATTCAAAACCTGAGGCACAGACACGCTGTGAAGGGCTTTTCATCCCACGGGTCTGACAGAGCCAGGACAAGAAGCTGCAGATGAAATCTTGATGCACCTTAGTCAGTGGAAGTTTTCCTCTTAGCTTCCAAGAGCCAACCTTTACTGCAATACTTGTGGAGGGTCAGTCCAGTGCAGTGGCGACACCACTTGTCTTACTTGTTTGAGGGCAGTAGGTTGGCCCTGCTCATTTTGGATCTGAAGCTATTGCCTGTGTGACTTTCTCCTCAGTCCTCTGCAACTCCAGGTACCATTTAGCAGTGGTGCAGTTGTCAGCACATCCGGTGCTGAAATGAAGGTTGCAAAAATTCTTTGCCTGTTTAAGCACCACATCTGGGTACATTTTTTCTTCGAGTTGAAATGAAATTCTTTCTGAAAAATGCTGATTTATTGAAGCCAAAATGGAGACTATAAGATGCACCTAACCAGGTGTTGATTTATATCAAGAAGCAGGGGCACTTCAGGTTTGATTGTGCACATCTCAGGAAAGTGCACCAACATGCAGACTGTTGGGGGTGGTGCTGGTGGTGTAGTTGTTTGCATGAAAAACAGCAAAAAGTCTTGATTTCATTCCAAGACAGTACAAAAGCATCTCTGACATAGTGAAAAGTTTGGGGTATGGGTAGATGAATGCTCCCATCCAGATCTGCTGACAGATTTTCTAGTAATGCTTTGGTACCTTTTCATGACAATGAAAGGAGAAGTTAGAGTACAAAAACCCAAAATGCATTGATTAGTTGCAGCCATATCGGATTTATTTTAAAATAATAAAAGTGGAGGAAAAAAACCAGCCTAAATTACTTACCAAGGTCTTTTGGCAGGTGTCATATCAGAATTGCACCATCTTCATTTCACGTAGCAAACCACTTTACCGTCATTAAGTTCTTTTAACACAGGTAAAATAGGCATCCTATTACATTACTCAAGTCTACCAGGTTAAATGCCTGAGATAATTTTGGTATCATCCTAAGCTGTAGTAGTGCTAACAAATGAATAATGAGTATTAACATGGAATAGTAAGAATTCCAGAAGTAAGTTTGTTCAAGCACAGGTTGCCTTTTCTTTGAAAGAAGTAATTTAAAATAATGTTTATGCTATAATGAAAATGCCAAATTTTACAAGAGTAAAATAATCACCTTCTTAGGGTACAGTCTTTTGGATGAAAGCCTAAGGCCTAAAACTCCAGAGTGTTTTGCTTTGTTGAATTAGTTGCCTCTTTTGTAGTTTTTTTGGTTTTGTTTTGGGTTTTTTTTTCTCATGTGGAGCATTTGCTGTGGCATTTATATGTTATTCTATTCGAGCCTGGCAATATTTAGCAAGTTTAGTTGTTTTTTTCCAGATGCCAGTACTAAAGCTTTAGGCAATGGAAGGAGGTCTTGTTAGATTTCCTTAGTCATTGTTCCAATTTGGTGTTCTGAAGTATTTTAAAGAAAAATAAAAAAGAAAGAAAGAAACCAGCAGCCCTAACTTCAGATGATTTAAAGTCTTGTAGATTTATTGTATTCCAAAGATACTGTTCTGCTTTAGGTAGGGATTGAGGAAATAATGAATGGGTCTGACTCACTAAGATGTGAATGTTTTTTGTAATAAAAATCACAGGTTAGATGAAACACAAGTCTTAGGCTTCTTTTTGTAATTAAAAACCATAAGTCTCTTGTCATGTACTAGTACAGGTAGAGGGAGGATAACAGATGGAGAAAAGACTATCAAGACAGTTTCTGAGGGTCACTGCAAATAAGATTAAAATTTGAACTGGTGCTGTTCTGATTTTCAAACACTAGGTCTGAAAACACCATTGATGCTCTTACTCGTTTGTAAGCCTGTAAAAGGAGTTTGGCCATTAGGTGTGGGGAGAAAAGTCTGTCATGTTGAGGAAGAAAACCAAAATATTTTAGAAGGGGTAGCGGGGGAGAGAAAAAAATGCATGCAGTGAAGGGAGGGGAGACCAAAACATTGGTGTGTGTCTCTGTGATGCCCCCCTTGTAGCCCAGGCACATATCCCAGTATCTTACTGTGTGCCAGAGACCACACAGTGTCACCAGCAGTTGCTGAAAGGTACTTTTGCCTCCACTGACCCTGTAGTGCCAGCTATCCACCTGCTCCGACGAGGGCTTGCTTTGTTAGCCTGTGGGTACAGAGGGAACTGGCTGGGGAGTTGGGCAAGATGCTCATGCCTTAGCTTCTAGGTTTGCACAGCCCTTGGGTGAGGTATATTTTCATTTCTCTGCCTACCTTAAACAGCACAACCACAAGGTTCAATAAAAAATGCAAATACCAAGGCTTATTTGTAACACCCAAAATAGTCATTGCCATTTAGAGATGTTTAGAAAATACAGAGGTCTGAAATTAAAAGCTATAGTGAATGTACTCGTGCTGCAGTTATATCGGAGGGATACCTCTTCTGTCATTCGGTTTACAGTTTTTTTTC
The DNA here is from genome assembly GCF_963921805.1 of Phalacrocorax carbo. Lineage (NCBI taxonomy): Eukaryota > Metazoa > Chordata > Aves > Suliformes > Phalacrocoracidae > Phalacrocorax > Phalacrocorax carbo. Next base: position 92,047,272 of record NC_087513.1, on the reverse strand, counting down.
CCCTGCTGTCCAGACAGTAGTCAGATCGTCAGACTTTGCCTATTTCTCTCTGTTTTTCATGATATGTCTTCCCTTTCAAGTCTTTTAGCAGGTCTGCATGGGTATAACTGTTCACTCTAGAACTCACTGTGTCCTCTTCTAAAGTAGGAGGCAGTGACTCTTTCTAGTTAGACCTCTCCCTTATTAGAACAAAAGTAACTTTCCATAGATTTGTTAAATGCCTCATTGTTATTCGAGGAGTCATCTCCTGCATCTGATTGCCTAGAAGACAAATCTTAGCTTCAATGAAATGTGAAACTCTCTTCTATGGTGATCAAAGTGATCCAGGGACTATTTCTGCAAGTTGTCTTTTTTATGAGAGACTTGTCTCCAAGTCCCTCTGGTCAGTTACAGTATGGATTTGTGTGACAGCCTATTCCTTCCCTGGTAAAGCTGGGAGAAGGGAACATAGAACCAAACTCTTAAAACTTAACTTGAAACACTGCTGCCCAGTAAAATGATACGGGGTGTGCTGGATGATAGATTGCATGCAAGCTGTTACCAGCTTATTTTACTTTGTAAAAAGTAGACTCAAAGATGTATATTTGCTGACCCTTTCATTGCCAGAGTTGAATTTGCTTTATCTTAAAGGGCTGTAAGTACCATTATAAATCTTTTACTTATTGCAATTCAAGATTTGTTTCCATGTATTTTATCGCTTAATGATGACTTTTGCCTCTAGTCAACACCTTTGTGGGTATCATGAAAGCTAGATCAAAAGCTTCAAAGGCAAAGTGCAAAGAGAAGAGATAAAAATCTTTAAAAACCAGGAAATATAAAAGGAAAGTTTCTAACAGTTTTTTACTTAGTCTCATTACACATCCTGGATGGTTTAGATACTGATTTATTATATTAGTGACAAGCAGCATTATATTAAGCTAAACATTTAGCAAGAGACACAACAGACTATGGGATTCTGCAACACAGCCAAGGTGCTGTTGGAAGTTTAATACTTTTTTCAACTGTGCATTTTTAAAACCTTGTACCCCAGTTTCTTTGTTTTAAGCAAACATTTCTATCAATGATTCGCATTTAAAAAAATATGGAAGATTTAATAAAATAGATGTAGTCAGCTTTAGAAAAGTCCAGTACCAGTTTTCTGATGAGCTGCTTAACTCCTTGCTCCACATTTGTTCAGGTTGTAAATCTAGGACGTACTACAGCTGTTATAAATATGGAGATTCCTCTGTTTCCCCACCCCATTTAGCTGTCAGACTTGACACCAGTTGGGCAAGTGGTATCTTCCGCACAGCAGAATAAATGCAAGGCCTTTGCAATTCCCAAAGATTGGTGGATAGGAATAAGCCAACTTTATAGAGCAGTTTTATTTACAGAGTTCAACCTGCAAAGGAACTAAAACATTGGTCCTTTTAAATTCCTTTTCTGTGAGCATCCCTGCACCCAAGTTTTCTCAGCATTCTCTGTGATTCTCCATGATATTCACGCAGAATCACTTAAATGCTTGTGAAACTCTGGCTAATTTTGCTTTTCAGGCACATTTACTTTTGACCTTGATTCCAGTGGGAGAAAGTAGCCCTACTGCATATGTCTTTACATAAACTGGTTGAGCTAAACAAAGCAGACCTGGACTTTGAAAGGCAAACAGTGCCATACCATGATACAACAACGCAGGCAGTCAGAAATTGTGTCAGATCCTCAAAAAAGTCTTAAAAATCATGAGTGTTAAATGCAGGAGTTCTTTTACTTGTCTACTGTTTTCTCTGCCTTCAAGTTATCTTTTTTCTGAAATTAACCTACTTTAATTATTGTGATTAAGATTTAATGCCATAATAAGAAGCTTAGACTTAAAGCAAAATTCACAAGACTCAAGTTACAAGAACTGGTAACACACAAATTCATTAAAACACTGGATTTCTAAATTCAGAAAACCTGCACAAACACAGAATTCACCAGGTTGGTTTGAGGACACTGTTTATGGGTAAACTACGAACCGAAGAGAAGAAACACTTCTGTTTTGTTGTTTTTCTTGCTCTGTGTGGAATAAAATGTTATCTTTACTTAAGTTCAAAGCTTGCCTTGGAGCATCTTTGGCTGAATCACATGATTCTTTTTTGTAGTTTGTAGCTCTTGTGCAGGGGTCCCAGCGTAAGTCTTTGTGGATAATCCTCAGTACGACGGTTTCAGATTTACACCATGCAGTGACACAGCGACCATTGTGAACCATAAGCCTGTGGTTAAGGTTTCCTATTCCATCTATCTGCACTTAAAGGGAAGCAGTGTTCCTCCCACCTGAAGTGCTGGCTGCACTCTCTTTGGAGAGAGAAGTTCCTTCCTCCACAGTCCCAGCTTCCAGTCAGAGGGACAGAGAGCGCTTCCTCTTCCTAGCAGCATACTCCCCCACACCAAAATTGGATAAGGAGTGGCTCAGGTGAGAGTCCAGAGTATCAGAGTTGTTGCCCCTCATGATGATTTTCATACATGGGCACAGGCACTGGCGCATGGCTCTGCGGATGTAGTTGTCAAAGAGATAATAAATGAAAGGGTTGGCACAGCTGTTGGCAAAAGCAAAAGGGCCGCTCACCTTCATGCCCACCTGGGCAATCACATAGGGAGAACAGTCGGGCTGCTTCAGGAGTCCCAAAAGGATGGCCATAAGCTTGCAGAGATTGAAGGGAACCCAGGAGATAACAAAAGCTGCCACTACAATGGAAACGATTTTGATGGATTTTTTCAGTTTCTCATCATGTTTCCCAGCTCCCTGATAGTGCACACAGAGTCTCTTGGCAATGCAGCAGTAAAAAGTTATGATACTCAACAGTGGGAAGAAGAAGGCCAGCATTAAAAGCATCAGTGACATGATCTGTTTGTCTTCTGTCATGGCTTTGTCTGTGCAGTAAGTCTTTCCATATTGGTTCTTCAGTTCTCTGGACAAAAGGGTAGGCACTCCTAAGCAGCAGGATAATAACCAGACACAGATGCAGAGTCCAGTGGAATAGGATCTTGTTCTAACCGGTCTAGCGATAGAGGGATGCATGATAGCAAGGTACCGGTCAGCACTCATACAAGTGAGGAGGAGGATGCTGCAGTACATGTTGACTGAGATGACATAGGAACTAGCTTTACAGAGTGAAGATCCTACCCTCCAGTTTCCGTCCGACACCTCCATGTCCACCCAAAACGGCAGCGTGATGAGGAAGATGAAGTCAGATACAGCGAGGTTGATGATAAAGACGTCAATCGGCCTCCGGACCTGTCGCTTGAAGACCAAGGCTACTATCAGGATGAAGTTCCCAACAATGCCCACCAGGAACACAGCAGTGTACAGGATAAGGAGGAAAGTAGACATACGTTGCGTGTACTGATACTGGCAGTTGTCATAGTCATAGTAGTCATAGTTGAAAGTGACCGTAGTCACGGGCGAAAGCTGTGTGAATTCCATTTCTGGCCAAGCTGTCCTCACCCTTGCTCTGAGGAAGGCTCTGAGCTCCCCCTATCCTTCCCCTTAAGTTCGTCTTTAAAAATGTGTTAGCGAGTGAGGGGGAGGAGTGGGGACAGGGAGGAGGAGAAAAGTGCTTGGGGGGGGGGGGAATTTATATACTTTTAGCCAATCGCACAGGCAACGGACAAACAACGAGAGTCTCTGATTAGTCAAAACCCTGTCAGAATAAACACTTGCTTCTTTCTTTGAAATCAGATTTAGTTTTACTGATTTTATCTGCATTTTGCATTTTGCCTGTATAAGCGAACCAGGTTTGGGTTTTGCTTTTATTTTGGGGGGGAGGGAATGTAGTTTTCAAGATTCTGAACTTTTTTTTTTTTTAGGGCAGGATATTGCTAGTTTGCAGAGGTTCGAGATTGTACCAGCTCAGAAAAAGTCAGAGAACGGTGAATTCAGGTGCCACATTCTTTGTCTTTGCTTGAAACATTTTGTATAAATTACTTTTCAGGCCAAGTTCAACTTTTCTGAGGCTTGGAGGTTTTTTGTTTCTTTGTCTGTTTTTGATTGGTGTTTTCTGTTGAGAGTAATTCTATCATACAAAAATACTTAGGGAAAACATTTAAAACTACCGTCTTCATTCTGCTATGTAGTTAGTTGTTCTACATCAGTCCCAGGCCCTCCACTGCTCTGCCAGTACCCCCACGCTCCTGCCCTGCAGCCCCTCCGGTTCCCTTAGCCCTGGGCTCCCCACACCCAGCTTTATCATTTTGTTAGAAACTTAAGTGGACAGTTTTCCACTGTACCATACATTCTTCTGCAATCTGAAACTTGACTTGATGTTCCCATCACTACACAAGTTTCCTTATCAGTCTCCAGAGCAGTGGTTCCTTCTCCTCCTGACTGCACATCCCACACAGCTCTTGAGCCGTTGTTATGTACAGTGCTTGCTTCTCTTAAAGAGATCTGATTTCCTTCGTCTTTCATTCACAATATCAATATCACTCCAATTGTGGCTTACCTTACAGCCCGCCCTTCCAGCGTTGCATAAATCGAATGAAAATTCTCACTTTTTAAACTACTGAATTCATTACAGCTTTGTCAGTGCATACTGATTTGAAACGTCTACTACTGGTCTTCATCATCCTTCCTCTCTTCTGCAGATAAATTCATTTTCTCCTTCCCCTCTCACCTGCATGTTCACAGACCAGGAGCGTCTTCAGGATTCTCAAAGCTTTGAGCAAACTGCTTACCAGAGTGCATTTGAGCCCCAGGCAGATAGGTTGCAACTAAGTATGTCTCCACAGGCAAAGAGCAACTCCAAATTGCACGGACAGCAAATTAGGCCCTCCAGTGCACTCTGGATGCAGATTCATTCCACCAGTGCTCAGGTTATGTGCTCCTGTGTGGCAGGTACCTGGTAGACGTCCAGGCACATGGAAGAGCAGCCAGCTGCTATTAAATGACAGGCTGCTGGATCAAGGGATATTTAGGTGGGCACTCTCTTTTGTGTAGATATGCTTATGTCTAATAAGGAGTTAGTTATATACAACTGCCTTCATATCAGTAGGGCACCAGTGGACTCTTGCTGACTGTTTTTCGTGGAATGTTTAAGGATTTAATTATCTCAGTGAGTGTAATTCAGCCATCACAAACTCTGAAAAAAGATCAAGGTGTATAAAACCACCCTGGCTTAGATTACCAATCTGTATGCCACAGATGTTTAAATGTGAAGCTGTAAGGAAGTACAGGCTAAAAATCATCTCACCATCTGAAGATTACAAAAGATATATCTACTTTTCAGCTAAGAGATGTGTAAAAGTGCCCAAGTATCTTAGAGTTTACAGAAATGATTTTTGATGGATTCAGTGTGGAGGTGAGTTTTGCGTCATCTTATTTCTGCTTCAAGAAATGTGTTTCAGTTTTTTTCTTCTTAGCACTGGGAAATAGAGGCATTTTCTTTCAATCAGTGCTAGAGTAGAAGACCAGCTGAACATACAGTCTGCAGTGTAATAGTTCTGCCTGTCTTGCAAAGATGGACCTACATGTTATTCTACTCTGCACTTAGATCCTAACAGTTGCAAGCTTTAGAAATTGGGCACAAACTTCTCTCCCTCCATCTCACACTACTGCATACTCCTTGAAATTTACTCCCTCCCTCTCCCCATCCCAGAGCAGACAAAAAAGTTAGTAACTTTTTAAAAAGCTTAGTGGGACCGTAAAGATAAGCATATGTCCACGTATTGTGTTTGTGGTTCCTCACTTCGTTGTCTGCCTGTAGTTTAGCAGCCTTACTTACTAAAATAAAAAATTAGATAGTGATCCTTTTCAAACAGGTATGAACTCCTTTCTCTTGAATTTGCTCTGTATTTCTTGAATGCTCTAAATAGACTTGTGGATGTCACTGTGTGTTGCCATGTTACAGATGTGACACTTCCTTATCTGGACAGAAGATCTGCAAAGATTATATGGAGCATTATCATGAACAATGGAGTGATCTAATTATCTGAGCGAAGCAGCAGCAGGCGTATTTGTTGGTAGTCTGTCAGCCCTGTGGCTTCTTTTGTAGTAGTGATTCACTTAGGGCGTCATTACTCTTCCCAGAGCTCATTTCCCTGAGGTAGAGCCAAGCGCTCAAAAATACTCAGCAAATGGAAGTTTCCCTCATAACACTTCCACACAGATATTCCAGAAAGCTCAGCATATGACGCGCTAAGATCCAGGAGGTGTGGTGAGACGTTATGTCACCAGGAGGACAGCCTGTACCCTCTCCTCACACCCCTCCTAGATTTCCACAGCACTTTCCTCCTCCCAGACCACACCAGATACATGTAAGCCCTTTTCCTGGACAAAATTTTCTGCTGAAGCAACAGCTACTGGCTTGGCTTGGGTGTATGTCCTTCTGTTAGGGGTGCCCATCTTGTCCAGCCCTTGACACAGCTCTGAAAAAATGCAGCTGAGTAGTTTTGAACCTGAGAGTGAACCTAAAGCATGTGTAACCACACGCTCATGGCAGATACTGTAATTATGGCTGTGCATTTGGCCAGTCCTGCTTTAGGTCATGCGGTTGTCTGATGGTCCTGCCTTTCTCCAATGCAGTTGTGAATTTTGTCCTGTCAGTGTTTGTATCATTCCTTATACCTTCCTCATAGGAAATGCTGAGTTATTTCCAACAGTAGCAAGGGGAAAGATTTAATGTCTGTGTTCACAGTTCTGTAGTGCTTGTGATACACGTATTATGGCAGCCTTCTAATTTTGTGGCAAAATCTGCAAAAGAGATGCACAGCAGAACTATCTGCACAGGAAGTACGCAGCGCTGTGTATTCAGTTTGTTACACACACACCTTACAAATTTCTGCAATTGAAGCATTTCTGGTAGTGAGGTGTGAGTTTGGGGTTTTTCTTTAAATTTTTGTTACTTCCTCAATTTTACTGATAGTTTAAATGTGATTTTATTCCAACTTGTGCTTTTATATAAGCACAGGCATCTGGATAAAATAAGATACATATCTGTAAATTATTAATGATGATAAATGCTGAGAAGGAACAGAGGTTTACTTGGCTGTAAAAGAAAGTGTAGTAGTTTCGAAATGATTGTGCTTCAAAAACCTTCTGTAAGGAATAGAGATTTGCAGACAGTTAAAAAAACAATGAAAAAAACCCACCGAATTGGCTGAAGCTGCCCTACTATGCTATAACCTAGGTGAAGACAGGCTCAGAGGTAACCAGGTGAATGCTAACCAACAGATGTTTCACCCCTGAACAAAGAGGAGAGGGTAGAACTGATTCATGTAAAATTGTGGGCACTGTGACAGTGCATTGGGATAGGCTGAAATAGTTTCACACTGAGAGCAGTGGTCTTCAAAGTGTGGTGCAGGAAGAAAATATTTTTTGTACACTTCATAAATATTTATAAATAGTGTTTATTTCCTCTGTCATCCATTTTTAATTTATATTTTTATGTATGTTTTATAATGTACATAGTATATTAGTACAGTAGTACATGTACATAGTGTAAAAAAACCCCATATAATAGGGTGCATAATTAAAAAGCATCATACTGATGGGGTGCATGATAAAACGGTTTGGAGACCACTGACTTAGAGGACAAGTGGGCATCATTAAAACGAACCTGTGCTATTCATAATTTTCAGAAGAAGGACATCTAGAATAGGGTACTGTTGTCTTAGCCTACCATGTTCTGTGCCACAGCTAGAAAAATACAGGAGGCAGAAATAAACCCAGGGAGACTGTGTAAAGAGGTCTGAGGGGAATCCATGGGATTTTCTGCTCATTCTGGCTATGTGAAATGCTCATGGATGGTGCCTAAAACACAAAAACTAAACTTCCTTTTTTATTATTATTATTATTACAAAGAGAATATTTGTTGGGAGAGGCAATATGTTGTAGTAAATTAACTAGTAGTGTTGGAAGAAACAGGCACCTTTTCCCGATGTGAATCAATAACTCCTGAAGCAAATGTGATACCTGAAGAAGGTTTTTTCCATTTCTCATCTCATTTCTCACCGTGTGTCAGCTTCACTTAATGCAGATGGTGCCACTTCCTACAAATGTTTACTTATTTCCTTAGGCTGTGAGAGCTAAAACGACACAAATTTTGTATGACACAAATTTTTTTGCAACATACTAGGGTTTTGTTTGTTTGTTTTGTTTGCAGCACTGTGATGTTAAACTCTCTGTCAGTGCCTGAGAACTTCTGTTAGAGGTACTAATCAATCTGCATGATCCAGGTCAGCTATCAAAGAAACTTCAGTTTTGCAAAAAGAAAGAACAGCATTTAAGCTGTAGCCATCAGCGTTACTCCCTTTGTGCTTTTATGTGCAAACTGCCAGAGTGTCTGCACAGTAAAGCAAACTTTTACTTTGAAAACCTTCCCAAATGATCCTGTTAGGTAAACTGATCAACCAGTGGTTCCTGCTGAGGCACACTGAGGCGGTGTGAAAAGAAAACAAAAAAAAGATAGGTGTTAGCAGTGAATGACTCTCTGCATTCATTTGTAATGTTATTACTGGGTTGTTCTTATTATATGGAGGGGTATTTTTTCAGGGAAAAAAAAAATCCAGGTGAAATCTGTAGAAAGTTCTTGAAATTATGTAAATAAAATGAAAACACATCTCTCTGGCTGTTTTTGAGCAGCTGCACACATTGTATTGATCAGGGCAGATTGTGACGAAGAAGAGGCCACTGTAGTCTAGTTCAACAAGGAAGTAGCAACAGCTTCAACATTTTCCAGAACTGATTCTCATTTTTACAAGATTAGATCTTTTAGGAGAAAAACCTATAGACTTGTCAGTGTTAGATAATTCACTACAATTTACAGTAAACGGTTCCAATTCTGCTTATCCCATGGCTTTGAATACAGAGGTATTCTGTTTGTTTCTTTGTTTTCTTTTAACGCTTTCTATCTTCAACTTCTGATACTTTTGCCAGGTATACTGAAAAAAACTATTGCTGATTTCTTTCTTCCCTATTGCCATGACATGTATTTTATGGTCTTGCAAATCCTTAGCACTCTCTTCCATAAATTAAATTGACCGACCTTCTGTGATAAATATCACTGAGAGAGGTTTTCTAATTGCTCAGTGATCTTCATGTCCCTTGTCAGGTTCCTCTCTACTTTATCAACATGTGAAAACTAGACACGCTATTTCAGCAGCCAGCAGCAACCGTAGATGTGATCAACTTTTTTCCTCCTTGTGACTTCTGTTTATACAACTGAGGTTGCAGGAAAGTTGGTTTCTTTGGCCACAGCACCATCTTGCAGTTGGTAATCCGCCGTGACCCGTTTGTACTTTTCATTTTGTGCTTCCCAGGACAAAGTTTTATGTCAGGTAAGTATAGCCTCCACTCTTTGCTCTTAAATGAATGAGCTCATTGATGACCTTACTGAAATGCATGTTTGCTTGCCCCCAGCTGCCAAATGATCAGGTCACCCTGTACCAGTGCCCTCTCCATGTCATTATTTACCCTTCCCTCAGGCCTCGTGTCATCTGTGAAGTTTATCAGCGATACTCTGCTTTCTTCCAGGCCATCAGTAAAAGATGTTAAATATTTTAAAGTCTAGCATAAATCCCAGTCAGACCCCAAAATACGGCCTTGCAGAGTTACATTATAAGGTGTTGGTGAGATGGTTCTGTGATCTGGAAAGGTGGGGTGTTTAGGCAGAGGTTTCTTCGTTAAATATAATTTCCAACTACTTTTTAAAATAAAAAATTTCATTTGGTTGCACCAAGTCAGAGAAGTTTCTTATATTACTGCTTTCACCTTTGCCATCCTAGCTTCCTACCTCACTGCAAAAATGCTTCCTGGCTGTTCTGGGAGAGGAGTTGGTCAGGATCGTTCCCCAGAAGTCCTCAGAGATGTAAAAACCACAGACGTGATTCTGTTTTCTCTAAGTATTCATTTGCTAGTTTGGAGGTTGGTAAAATCAAAACTGGGTGTGGTAGTCTCTCAGCCAGGGGAGCTGTTAACCACCTTTAAAAGTCCTCTTGTAATTTGCGTGAGTATGTGTGCCAGGCATGGGGAGAAATGACCAGTTTGCAGCGTGGAGCTCATGTTGCTGATTTTTGCAATTTGTACTACATCTTTTTTTCCTTACTTGGTGTTTTCCCAAGTCATTCAGCCAGGGTATCATGTCACCATTTTTACAAGCCCTCGAGGAAAAAGAAAGAAATGTGAGCCTTATCGTAGAATCATAGAATCACAGAATCATTAAGGTTGGAAAAGACCTCTAGGATCATCAGCCCAACGCTACCATGTCTCCTAAACCATGCCCTGAAATGCCACGACTACACGTCTTTTAAATACCTCCAGGCATGGTGACTCCACCACTTCTCTGGGCAGCCTGTTCCAGTGCCTGACCACTCTTGCAGTAAAGAAATTTTTCCTAGTACCCAATAAAAACCTCCCCTGACACAGCTTGAAGCCATTTCCTCTCGTTCTATCGCTAGTAACCTGGGAGAAGAGACCAACACCCACCTCACTACAACCTCCTTTCAGGTAGTTGTAGAGAGCAATAAGGTCTCCCCTCAGCCTCCTCTTCTCCAGACTGAACAACCCCAGCTCCCTCAACCTCTCATCATAAGGCTTGCTCTTGAGACTCTTCACCAGCTTTGTTGCCCTTCTTTGGACATGTTCCAGCACCTCGATGTCCCTCTGGTAGTGAGGGGCCCAAAACTGAACACAGTATTCCAGGTGCGGCCTCGCTAGTGCTGAGTACAGGTGGATGATCACTGCCCTACTCCTGGTGGCCACACTATTGCTGATACAAGCCAGGATGCTGTTGGCCTTCTTGGCCACCTGGGCACGCTGCTGGATCATGTCCAGTGGCTGTCAGCCAGCACCCCCAGGTCCTTCTCTGCCAGGCAGCTCTCCAGCCGCTCTTCCCCAAGCCTGTAGTGTTGCATGGGGTTGTTGTGACCGAAGTGCAGGACCCGGAACTTGGCCTTGTTAAACCTCCTACAGTTGGCCTCAGCCCATTGATCTAGCCTGTCCCAGTCCCCCTGTAAAGCCTTCCTTCCCTCAAGCAGATGAACATTCCCACACAACTTGGTGTCATCTGCAAACCTACTGAGGCTGCATTCAATCACCTCATCCAGATCATTGATAAAGGTATTTAAAAAGACTGGCCCCAACACTGAGCCCTGGGGAACACTGCTGGTGACTGGCCGATAACTGGCTTTAGCTCCATTCACCACAACTCTTTGGGCCCGGCCACCCAGGCAGTTTTTTACCCAGCAAAGAGTACAGCTGTCCACGAGCTGCCAGCTTCTCTAGGAGGATGCTTTGGGAGACAGTGTCAAAGGCTTTGCTAAAGTCGTGGTAGACAATATCCACAGCCCTTCCTTCATCCAGTAGGCAGGTCACCTGGTCATAGAAGGCGATCGGGTGGCAGGCAGGACCTGCCTTTCATGAACCCATGCTGGCTGGGCCTGAATATGGCCACAGGGGGAGACTGAATAATTGAAACTGCAGAAATGAGAGTTTGCAAAGTGTTTGTGTTTCTGTAAAAACAGATGTAAAAAAGGACACTGGGACCACAACTGCAGATTCCCAAGCACCTGTGTCTTGCAGGTGTGCAATTTTGGCATGAACCGGTGCAACACCTCACGCTGGCCATGGGCAGTGCAAGGCACGGTGCCAAGGTGTGGCAATCCGGGGCTGGCCCACCGCCCGGTGTAAGCCAAGGGGGTCCCAGCTTTGGGATGACAGGTGCCAGGCGCCCTGAAGACACACAGGAGTGGCTGAGGGGAGGAGGCGAGGTGGGTTGCCCGCCGGCGGGCGTCGAAAAGGGGACCGTTGAGTCACCCCGGGGGCGGCGGGAGAGTAACAACTCCCATCCGGCATGGCGGCGGCGGGGCGGTGTGGAGAACTACATCTCCCGTGGTGCACAGGGGCGAAGGCGGGAAAACTACATCTCCCAGGGGGCCCCGCGCGGGGAGAGGGGGCGGGGCCCTTCCCGGGCCCCGGGGGTGGCGGAGCGGAAGCGGCGGGGTGGGGGCGCGAGGCGGCGATGGGCGGTGGGTGCGACGCCGCGCCGTGGCCGTTGGAACAGTTAAAGGGGGCGGTTGGGGAGTGCGGGAGGGGGCGGGTTGTGGCGGTATTTTCGGGTTCGCTGCTTGTCGGTGGCGCCTGGTGCCCCGGCGGCCGCGCTGGGTTGTTGCTTCCCCCTGTGTCAGGGTTGTCGCCTGAGAGGCCGGAGCAGCGGCGGCCGCGCTCTGTGGAGATGGTCCGGTCGGCCCGGCCCGACCCGGCTCCTGCCTCGTCCCGGCGGCGGGGGAGGAAGCGTGTCGGCACCGCCTGGGCGATCGGTGCCGGAGCGCGACCCGGCCCGGGCAGCCGAGCGGCTGCGGGGCGCTGCCTCTGCACGGGGCGAGAGCCCTTCGTACGGTCACTTACGCCGGAGGCCACTTGTCTGGCCGGGTCGGGTGCGGGATTGATCCTGGCAGGGCATGGGGCTGTTGGCCTGAGGGCTCTTGCAGTCATTTCCCCCCTTTCCCCTCCCTTTTAAATATTTTCTTCTTAATAAATAACTCTGGGAGATTTCTGTTAAGTAAATTCAAAGTGAAATTATGTTCTCGAGCCATTTGGTTTGCTTTCTACTTCTAGATCACTTCTTGTGAGCTGGTGGTGTTGAAGAAACTGAATGAATGGAACGGTTAGGGGAGATAGAAGGTTTGCATTTCATGCTCTCCACTTACCACAAGACACAAACAACGTTTTGCCTCTGAAGTGACCTGGAATCATTGGAGCTGTGTGTCCTGTGGGACTCTGAGGACCTCTGAAGGTAAAAGAGCATTTGGTGATATTCCTTCCTAACCCTCTGTTGCCCTGAGTATTAAAAGGAGGATCCTGTTCAGTAGCGTTGCCAGCCGTCTCCCTCCATGTACATCTTCTTTTAGACCTTCTGCCTATTTTGCTTTCCCAAGGTGCAGTCAGATAACAAGAATGTTTTCTGAGAAAATAACAGCAAATACAGCCTTACTTCTTTTTGATGTCAGGTAAAATTTGTTTCTTACATGTGGTGGCCTGCTGTTGGCTGAAGGGAGTGATTGCAGTCACAGGAAGAAAATACACATATTTTTATATTCTCATCTGCCATGGTACAGTAACTTCTTAAAATGCTTATCCATTCTCCAATCTTACAGTTTACTCTTTTTTTGCCAGAGTACTTGCTTTTGTACTGTTCTGTGGTTTTTTTCTTTTTCAACTCTACCGACTTGCCCTTTCTTTTCCCCTTCTATGCAGTGCATGCATCTAGTCATACTGTTGAATGTTGCTGCTAGTTTGGCCTTTGCCTTCTTTTTTATGAGCTGGTGCTTTGAAATTTTTACATCTTGCTTCTTTCAAAAATGAGTGTAATATCCTGTGAAGCACTTCTGCTTGAGTGCCTGTTTACTGCTGCCTTGTGTTATCTTATAGTCATCACACAGCTTATTTTCAGCCATAACTTGTTTGAAATAATTTCTACTGTTAGTATAAAATGTGCTGGCAATACCACATGAACAAACCTTTTGTAAAAAAAAAAAAAAAGGTTCTTGCTGACAGCCTATAAAGGCAAAATGTTATTATCAATCTTTGTCTTTATAATTGATGTCATATTTGGTGGTAGGAATGTTATTTTTTTGGTAGGTAAGCTTGTTCTAAGACACATATTTTTTCTGCATAGAACCTTTTGCAGAGCACGGCATAATCTCATAAACATGTGGTGTTTTACTTCATTGTCTTCTCTGGTAACTATTTTTTACAGACTGCTTACTATTCCCATTGGGCTCTGCCTGGGGCTAGAAGGATGGTTCTCTTTTCAACAGAGCAAAGGACACCTCGTTTAAGTGGGGGTGTGTCTACTGTAAATGAAGACCCATTGCATACACACAGTGAGTGGGCAGAGTAGTCAACTACACTGTGGCAGAAAGAACTTCTAGTTCAGAATTTGCCTAAAGTGTTGCAGAGTCTTTAACCTCTTCTGTAAGTAGTTGAAGTGTTAGGCAGCAGCACTGAGGGGACCTTAATTATAAGGAATGGGGGGCGCGCTCTTGCCTTGGCACTGTCTTGTCTGTACTGAAAATCCGTTTGTTCTTTCTGGGACAAATCCCAGAGAAAGCTGCCCACTAGATTTTGGGGACTGTAGCCATCTCAGCTGCTTTCTACGTATCTTCAGAGCTGTACATTGCAGGGATTGAACATCAGTAGATAGCCTTGTCACTTTTGCCAAGTGGGTAACGAACACTGGACAGTGCTTTAATTTACTGTTGTTTTTTTAACCCTTCATTTTACTGGTGAACTGCTTTTGGTTGCCAGCTGACATCAACTCCGCCAAGTCCACTGTATGCCAAAGCACAGAAAGCTGGCCAGAAGTATGTGGTTGCATTTTAATATTTCCAGCACTGGTGTTCTGCACCTGGTGACAGCAGCAGAAGGAATGTTGTATCAGAAAGTAAGATTATTTTTTTTTTGAGCCAGTTGGTCTCTTTCTGTACGTTAGGTACACAGGTGATAAGACTTTTTTATTGTAAGCATTTATATTAAAAGGCAATGGCAGCAAACTGATGGCCTAATAATACTGTGCTTGCTTTTTTTTTTTTTTGCTGGACTCTACTCTGAGGATGGAGCTTTGCTATTCCTCCTTCCAGAGAAAGCACGTCTTAAAGGAGTCTGTTGCATGCAGTGACTGTGACTGCAATATAGTGGAAAATCCAGACCAGCCTGCTTGCCAGCCTGCTCTGCTGCTTGCCCTGGGAGGGAGTTCCCAGAGGATCTGCCTAGCTCTGACCTCAGCTGGGCAGGATCAGGGCAACACAGCTTTGGCCCTGGAGATGCCACTCACCCTGTTTGCCTTGCAAGAAGTTTGAGAAGGGGAGGGGATCCCTCAGGGAACTCAGTGGGGATGAACAGTGAGGTCAGCCCTGTACAGCAACGTGCTCCCTCCCTATTCTGCTCATCCCATGTCCAGTGTACCTTGAGGCAGATGCTAGGGTATCAAAGGAGAATGTAAGTACATAACCAAGAATTTAACACTGCACAGAGTGTTTGCTTTCAAGTCTGGACTTGATTCTATGTCATCTTGTTAAATAAGCCTGTATATAATTTTTTCTCCCTCTCAATGTTTGTCCTAGCTTGTAAGAGTTCACAGCTTGTGGATTATTATTTAAGTACAGTTGTGGTATGCAGGATTTGCCATATTTTAAATGGGTGCTGCTTGTCAGTTTACCAAAAAACAGTTCTATTCTTATTCGTTGCTACGGATGCAGTTAAATGAGGCACACTGTAATATCGCTCCTTGAATATGGAAATTAAGCATAGGGGCTGATATTGTCTCTCCTCCCCAACCCTGTCAGCCAGTCTCAACCAAATACAGAAGCAGATGGGAGGGAAAAGAAATAAGAATGGCATTGTTAGCAGCAAATATTGGTGCCTTTGAAACGCCCTGCTTTAATTTGCACCTTGTTTTGTAGTTCAGAGTTTCTTATTGGCAGGTCTGACTTCAGTGCTCATGTTTTTCCTTGTGAATGCTGTGTTTCAAGACATTTGCTGTTTCCAGTTGCGGTTCACTCAGTTGCAAAGAAGTTAGACCAAAATATTTTGATTAACGTATGTGGGAGAAGGGAGGCAGAACAAGCAATAGACAAGAGCTGATTAGATAGTAGCTCATGTAACCAGAGTAGCTCTAGCTGCTGAGTTAAGGTCAATAGCTTTTTTTTTGCAAGACCATCAAGCCTGATTTATCATAATCCATAAATTTAATCAAGCACAGAAAACGAGCGAGCACAGCAGGCATCTGAGTCCCCTGACGTATTGCACTATCTGCAAAACATTCCATGTATTGGCAATCTATTACTCATTAAAGTCAGTGTTGTCATAAGTGTAAGCATGTGTGGTATCTGTATTTTCCCATGCCTCCTTTGACCCTGAATTTACATGGTTTGTGAGCATGACCCTGCAAAGGAGGGCATAAGTGACCCCTAATACAGGGAGCCAGAGCAAGGTCCTCCTGCCAGCGCATGAAGGCCTTTCAATTTTGGAAGCACTTGTCATCTTGTTGCCGTGCAACAGGGCACCCACCCCACCTGCGTTGTTTTAGTTCTTCAAAAACATCACTGTATGTATTGTGGCATTATTGTAGCATTTATAATAATTTCCAAATTTGCCTTTCAGTGCTTCCTTCATGCCTAAATACATTTCTCTGCTTCCCTAAAGGCATTCCTGCATCTTGGCATGGCTGCCCTTTGTGAACAGCCTGGAAGAGCTTTTTTGGTGTGCTTGTGGTTCTTATCTTTGCTGTAAACACAAGCTGTGGAAGCCGTAGGGGATGGCAGTCTAAAAATAACTTCTACCCTTGGTAATCTCTTAAGGAAAGATAAGTCTTCTGCCTGGGTGCTGCGGACGGATTCTCTGCAGTTCCCTACAGTCAGGATCACAAATGACAGTGAGCTGTGCCACCTGCTTTGGGGACAGAGTTGCTGTTGCTCTGTCAGTTCCTTTCTCAGAGAGAGGAGCTAGCACAGCATGGCTGGGAGAAGGGCAATATCCATGCCTTGAACTTAACAGATCCAGTGGATGCTGACCAGTACTGTAGACTTGCTCAGCTGTTCCTTTGATTCCGGTATGTTGGAAAAGGAAGACATGCATATCCTGAGGGGACATTGTGCAAGAGGAATGATGTCAGGAGTTTGATGCAGCTAGGATAACTCTGCATTTAGTGTCTGAGGAGTTACTCACTTGGCCCTCTCTTTCCTTACAGCAGCAAGGGCGCAATGATGGATAACCGTTTTGCTACAGCACTAGTAATTGCTTGTGTTCTCAGCCTCATCTCCACAATCTATATGGCAGCTTCCATTGGCACCGACTTTTGGTACGAATACCACACCCTGTCCCCAGCTGAGAATGTTAGTGAAGCTGGTAGGAGCATCTGGGAGGAATTTGTCAGCGAAGATGCAGATGAGAAGACCTACACAGATGCGCTTTTCCGGTGCAACGGCACAGTTGGATTGTGGCGGAGGTGTATCACTGTACCCAAAAACTCTCACTGGTACAGCCCACCAGGTACCTCCAGAGCAATTAACGTTTCCCTGGCTTGCCTGGGTGGTATGTGCTAACTTCCTCACAGCATATTCATACCACTTTGTTCCTCCGGAAGGCTTATTTCTAGCTTATGTGTGTTTTGTTGTGTGTTGTTTTTTTTTTAATAAAGACAGTCTAAATTTCTAAAGAAATGAAAGGCAAAATTATCTGTGGCTGTCAGTGCTACCAACTCTGGATTTGACGCGTGATACTTGATCTAAACGTAGTCTGGTATAACTTGATTTTCTTTTACATCTGCTATCCAACTGGGGATATAGTTATAGTTGCTCTAACAGTCACTGCTTTTTTTTTTTGAGAGGTCCTGGAATCCAGCAATAGAATAAAGAAATTATTTTATCAAGGGACAACTTGCTCCTTTTAGCTAGTCATTCATTTTGCTTGCATGTCACAAATGTCCCACTGTTGCATTAGTACACTTGACTTCTTATACCATAGTGGTAGATATACAATGAAATATTTGTATTCTTCTTTACTATGGTTGGGGGCTAAAAAAGTGTGATAAGCAATTATTTTAATTGCTTCAAAGTAGATTTTGGACACATGTTGTGTGTGTGAAGCCCCTCATCTTGAACTGTCCTAAAAATGTACCTTGAAACATTTTTTCTGTAGAAAAAGCATTACATGAAATTTCTTTCATTTTCTCTAACAAAAATACTAATTTTGGAAGACACTTAAACCAGCTCTGCTCAGTAGTATTCTCAGAGCAAAGTCTGAGGCATGAAAGGGGAGAAATTTAGTATACAGAAGCAAATATTTTCTGTTCTTTAAATAGTCCTTTCTATCCCATTTTTTAATTGAGTCTGTAGTATAGTACTACGTTCGGCATATGGAGATCAGCACAGCTCAGTTAAGCAGCTCTGAGTACAAGAATATGTAACAACATAGTTGAGCATTATATGCCACATTTTTTTCTTGATCTGTCAAGCATGGCCCAGTTCTCTGTGGGTAACTCGGGTAAGCTTGATGATTCTGCATGTTTGCTGTCCCTCATTGTAGTAACTATGTTATGCCAACTGCATTATGGTAAAGCATCCTACAGATCTGTTTTGAGAGGTAATTTTTTTCTCTAAGATGTTTTTTCTCTAAAATTTTTTCTCTGGGGAGTTTCCTAGCTTAAATGGTTAAGGGGCAGGGGGGAGTGGGGATGGGAGGGAGACATCTCATGGTTTGTTTTTTTTTTTTTTCTTCCCCCTTCTAGAAACTGATATGACTACAAACTGCATCAGTTTTTCCCTCTCTGATCAGTTTATGGAAAAGTACATAGAGCCTGGAAATCACAATAGTGGCACAGATTTGAATCGAACTTGTAAGTGTCTTTCATTTCTAGGTGATAAACAAGTAGGATGAAAAGAAGGATATTTCTCAAATACAGTCACTAGTGAGGGAAGCGTCTGTATTTACTTTTTTTCTTCACAGTAGTACAGGCAGTAGGTCAAAGTTTAAAAGGAAGACTTAAATGCTTTAGTAAAGGTTTTGCCCACGAATGCAGTCCAGGAATTTGGGAGTTAGCAAAAGAAGTTCTTCCTACTTTAGTGGGGCCTTTGGTCCTTTTTAGCTGTGAATGTATAGTGTCTGATGAAGCAGAAGCAGTGTAGGTAGAAGGGAATATAAGATGGTGGGAGGAGATTGATTTGTAGCACATTTTTAACAGACTTGTTTTGTGCCTTTTTCACGTGCAGATCTCTGGCGATTGCAGTTTCTCCTGCCGTTTGTCAGCCTTGGCCTCATGTGCTTTGGGGCTCTGATTGGGCTCTGCGCCTGTGCCTGTCGCAGCCTTTACCCTGCCATTGCCACTGGCGTTCTCCATTTCCTAGCAGGTAGGTCTCCTGCCATCTATCACTTACCCTCCTTCCTCCAGAACCCTCATAGTGACAGCCAGAGCACTTCAACAGTGTGCTCATGGCACTTTACTGCTTCCTTCCCCAGGGCTTTGTACGCTGGGCCTGGTTGGCTGCTACGTAGCTGGGATTGAGCTGCTCCATAAGAAGCTGCCCCTGCCTGATGATGTGAGGGGTGAATTTGGCTGGTCCTTCTGCCTAGCCTGTGTCTCAGCTCCTTTGCAGTTTATGGCAGCTGCTCTTTTTATCTGGGCGGCTCGCACCAACAGGAAGGAGTTCACTCTCTTGAAAGCATACCGTGTAGCATAAGTGCTGCTACCAAAGTACTGGGTTTCCATGTTATAGCCTCTTCTCCCCCAACCCTTACTACTTTTTTCCTTTTAGTCAGAATTTTACATTGTACTGCATGCTTCTTGCCAGTTGAGACAATTTAGCCTGCAGGCCTGGAAGACAAAGACCTCTAGGCTAAATGACCAAACTCTGCCAGAAGTCTGCAGAATTTGAACAGGTTTTTAAATTGGGATTTTTTTTAAGAATTATTATTTTTTAGGCTTCATTTGGTTATTGAACATCCCCTTAGTTAGGTGTACATGCCCCTTCCTAATCTTATTACCATGTCAGCCTGGAGGAAATAGGACTGGTGTTTGTGGGGTGGAAGAGAGATAGGAAAAGAAGAGGTGCAGGTAGGAAAGAATGGGAACCTCAGTCCACAAATAATAAATAACCAGGAGCTGTCTGCTGTGTGACCCAAGCAGGCAGAACCTACAGAGAGCATCCAAGAGACATGGGCGAACTCGGAAGCCTCTGTTATGGAATTACTGTAGCTAAATCAGTCCTACAGGTTTGCCTTGGGTCCCTTATTCTCACTAGATGGCTACTTTTTCTGGCTTCTGCCAAAATTGATGCAGGCAGAGCAGCTGCCAGTGGGAGTGCCACACCAGTACTGTGATTGTCACAGCACACCATCCCGAAGCAGACTCTGCGCTCATGTTTGCTGAGAAGCAGGATAAGTTGGCCCATGTGGAACTTTGTGCTGCTCTAGCTACACTGCTTCCAGGACCCGGGCTAGTTTGGTATCTGCACTACATGTGATTGTGTACTCTAATCTTAACTTGTGGTTTTGATTCCTAAGAAATAAGGCTTTCCTCTCTTGTGTGGAAAATAACCTGTCACAAGTTTTTTGTTTTTAATTTGGTTTAGTGTATGTGTGTATATGTACATATATAAACTTTTTTAAAGCTCACCTATTTATCCTATATAGCACACAACAGGTTTGTTTTTTTAAAAAAGGTGCTGCCCTTTTCCCATCTCACCCCAAACCTATTGTTTAAATGAATGAATTAAAAGAAAAGAGCTCAGAAGTTCTCAGTGTTGCATGAATCGAATGGGAGGGTGAGGGAATGGTCTGAAGTGAATTTTACTTGGGGAGAGAAAAGCCAATGTCTAGATCGTTCTGTTTTCAGGGAAATGTCACCAGAAACAAAGATGTCTGGTAGATTTTTTTAAAAATTAAATTCTTGGGCTCCTGCTATCTCTAAATTTTCTCCTTCTCATCATTGGGGGGCGCAACACCCCATAATCTCTAATTAGTTCATGGCTTCTGCACATATTTCTTTTAAATCACTGCTACTCAAGCCAGACTGGGTGGCATGTCTTATCGAGAAAACAATGTTACGAGACTAAGTTGTTTAATTCTGAGGCCTTAACTCCCCTTGTTTCCTTACTCCTTGCTTAATAGAAGAAATGTGTCTTAGAAGAAATAAATCCTGACAAAATTAATAAGTGTGATGGCAAGGATTCTGTGAGATACTGCTGATGAAAACAACACAAAAATGGCATTTTTCTCACAGCTAGTTTTTTTATTTTGTTTTGTGCTTTTGATTTGTCTTATTTTCTCAGTGGGTGCTCGTTGCTGGGTCAGCAAACTGTCCTAGTTACTAGTTCCCTGAAGATCGAGGATATATACTAGTGTATCATTTCTTCATCATGTGTGTGATAGAGATCAACCTACTTCTCAATTTATAATCATAGAATGGTTTGGGTTGGAAGGGATCTTTACAGGCCATCTAGCCCAACCTCCCCTGCAGTGAGCAGGGACGTCTTACTAGGTCAGGTTGCTCAGAGCCCTGTCCCAACATAACCTTGAGTGTTTCTAGGGATGGGGCATCTACCACCTCTCTGGGAAACCTGGACCAGTGTTTCACCACCCTCATTGTAAAGAATTTCATAATTCGAGTCTTTACAGAATGAAACAAGGATGATGATGAAAAGCAGGATCACTGAAAAAGCAGCGGTAGGCTGGTAGGCCATTCAAAGATAATCTTTCTCCTGCTCTTGAGTAATTTTTCACTTTTCCTCCTAAAACAGCTTCTTTCTCTCTCTACAATGTCTGGGCCAATTCTAACCCTGTGAAGAGGGGTTGTGGTACTTTTGTGCATTATTTGAGAGTAAATGAAAATCCGTGATGCTGATATGTACTGATGTGGTGCCTTTTCAGTCTCATTAGTTATCCCTGACTTAGGAAGATAAGGCCTAACTGCTCAGCTTGTGTCATTGCTCATTTGTCAGAAATACAAGGGCATGCAAGCCTCAGCTTGGGTCAAAAGGACTGGAAGGTCCTATTCTGCCCTTTGTGAAGAAACACTGCTGGTTATTTTATCTAGTACAGATTGGGGGTGTTTTCCTTTTTCAGGAGCTGGCAGAATAAACGTACTGGTGATTTTAATCTGAGCAATGGGAATCCTGTGTGCTTGCTCTCTCCTCTTGTATTAGACACCTGGTTTTCTGAAGTGTAAATCCCAGTTCTCAAATGTTAACATTCTTGCTTCCAAAAGAAGGATCCTTATGGAGAGAAAAGGGAATGTTAGAGGTGCTGTCAGTCCCTTCTTGATCATTTTAAGTAACAGCAAAACCAAGATTGCCTGCTTTTTTGGTGTCTCAGAAAAATACTGCTGTGTTTTTCTGCCCTGAAATGAAGAAAACCAGCTGTAATTGATCCTTGACTTGGACCATTTAACTAAAATGAGGGTCACCTTTCAGGGTTGGGTGTGGGTTTTTTTCTCACTCTTCTGTGAAGATCTCTTCATTAGAATGATTTCAGTGAGAAGCAGACTTCATACAGAAAGATGGCTATCCCTTTCCATTCTCTGGGATGATGGATCTGTGTGCTTTGCTCAAGGTGTAAAGGGAGCAAGAAGAGTTCTTGGACTGCTGGCTTGATTACACTAAACGGTGTCAGAGGAGGACAGAAAGACAGTGGACACAGAGGATGGAGTAATTCTATAAAAGAGAGATGATTAAGTGCACTAACAGATACTGAGACAGATCTTGGCCCAGTGTGTGTGTTGAATAATAGAATCACAGAATGGGTTGGAAGGCACCTTTAGAGGTCCAACCCCCCTGTAGGCGGCAGCAGCATCTTAAACTAGATCAGGTTGCTCACAGCCCCATCTAACCTGACCTTGAATGTTTCCAGGGATGGGGCACATATCACCTCTCTGGGTGACTCGTTCAGTGTTTCATCCACCCTCATGGTAAAATTTTTTTCCTTATATCCAGTTTAAATCTACCCTCCTTTAGTTTAAATCCATTACCCCTTGTCCTGTCACTACAGGCCTTGCTAAAAGAGTTGCCCGCATCCTTCCTATAGTTCCCCTTTAAGTACTGAAAGGCTGCAATAAAGTCTCCCCTGAGCCTTCTCTTCTCCAGGCTGAACAGCCCCAACTCTCTCAGCCTGTCCTTGTAGGAGAGTTGCTCCAGCCCTCAGATCATCTTTGTGGCCCTCCTCTGGACCTGCTTCAACAGTTCCATGTCCTTTGTGTGCTGAGGGCTCCAGAGCTGGACGCAGCACTGCAGGTGGGGTCTCACCAGAGTGGAGTAGAGGGGCAGGATCACCTCCCTCGACCTGCTGGCGACACTTAGTTTGATGCAGCCCAGGATATGGTTGCCCTTCTGGGCTGCAAGCGCTCATTGTTGACTCATACCCAGCTTTTCATCCACCAGTACCCCCAAGTCCTTCTCCGCAGGGCTGCTCTCAATCCCTTTGTCCCCCAGCCTGTATTGATAGTGGGGGCTGCCCTGACCCAGGTGCAGGACCTTGCACTTGGCCTTGTTGAACTTCATGAGATTCCCACAGTCCCACCTCTCCAGCTTGTCCAGGTCTCTTTGGATGACATCCTGTCCTTCTCGCATGTCGGCTATACCACTCAGCTTGGTGTCATCTGCAAACTTGCTGAGGGTGGCATGATCTTGCAAAGTTATTCATGAAAATATTAAACCATACTGGTCCTAGTACAGAGCCCTGAGGGACACCACTTGTCACCGGTCTCCATGTGGGCATCGAGGCATTGACCAATGCCCTCTGGATGCAACCATCTAACCACTTCCTTATCCACCAAACAGTCCACCCGTCAAATCTGTATCTCCCCGATTTATGGTGTGGTACATGCCCTTCAGAGGTTGTCTGCATTCAAGAGAAGCTTGAGGCTTGTGTGTATGTTTGCAGTCACATGTATGTGCAAATACAGACACCCTCATTCAAAAAAGCAAAGTGTTCCAACTCTGGAAGAAAATGGTGGGTGAGATCAAAGGCTGACTCATGTTCCTCAGTATTTTGTGGTCTGACTGTGGGAGATGTTTACTGATACTAGTTCAGTGTTGGAGATAGGGATGAGGTAGACAGACACAGTGCGATCAAGAGAGATGGAAAAAAGGGATGTCCTTGTGTGTCTGTGTGCACAGGGGAAATGGCACACATGTCTAACACTGTTGCATGGGCCAGTGAAAGTAGAGAGAAGGCATATCAAAGGAAAAGGAGAAAAAAAGAGGAGGAATCGCATCAGCCTGAGCGTGAGAATTGAGGACACTTGACACTGTATGGGAGAAAGCTCCCTGGACTCCAGCATGAGCTCCCCATGTGGGGAGTGTGTAGCCAGCATCACAAAGGCCAGCCGCTGCTCTTCTACCACCACTACCTTTCTGCCCACCCACAGCACCATCACAGGAACAGCATAAGCAAGTGGGTAAACTTCCCTCTTGTGTTTATGAGAAGCCTATAAAGGTTTTGTCCCCCGAATCCAAGGTGGGCAAGCTGTATTTGTCCTTCAAACATGCCTCTACAAGACTGTTTCTTCATGCGCTCGGGCTTGTTTTCCTGCGAACATTGAAACTGCTAGGAAAGCAGGACTAGCAGAAAGCTGCACAGAGCAATGAAGTGTTCAGCTGAGGTAGCAGCTGCTTATTTTTTCCTCAAAGTGATATTTTCTGTGTTGTCTCCCCCCCACTCCAAACAACTCAGAGAAGGGGCTAGTCAATGAAGCTGCGAAGAGGGGTTTTATTGATGTGGCTGTAAAGATGGCTCCCACTGGTATTGGAGGAGAGGTTGCTGAAAACAGAATGGTCAATCCCATTTTCTTACTTTAATAAAAGAGCACTATGGAGCAGACACAAAAATTGCTTTGTTGTGTAAAGGGGACGGTTTGCCACTTACAAACGAATAGTATATTGTGGGTGTAAGGGATAGCGTAGTCTTGGATGACCCAAGAGGCCCTTCTAACCTGTTGTCATGGCAGAAACTATGTGTGGTTGTCTAGTTTTCCTTCTGGACTGGGTGCTGGCCAGGTGGTCCTTTCTTCATGGAAGGTCTGTTGCACTCTTTTTGTTATGGTGATAATGAATGCCTCCTCTCCCCTCATCTAAAATGCTCTGAAGTGTGTTTTAAGAAAGGTGTTGGGATTTTTTTTTTATTTTTTCTGTTCTTTATCACTTATGGCTGGCACCAAGTTATGTACCAGCTTGCAGTCTCTCTTGCAGTGCTCTCTCAGTTGTGTGATTCAAGTCAATGACTTCTGAAAAGCTCTTTCCTGTTCACTTGCATCGTGTGTACTCAGCCACCACCTGCTATTCAAAGCATATTCCCTGCTTGAGCAGACCATATATCTCAACAGAGAGAGGATAACATCTTGAAGCTGCATTTTCGTGGTGTCCCCCATTTCCTCAAGAATAGCTAGAGTTTTGTGCTATAGAGCTTCTTTATAACCCGGTTTCTAATAGGAAAGGATCAAAAGTTTGCATGTTTAATACTAACTCTTCTACTGAGGTAGACTATTATTGTTGCCCTATGTTTTTAAACTACAACTTTCAAAACTATAGGGTGTAAAGTGAAGCCTTTGTTCAAGTTATGGTTCAGATATGTGACAGTGGAAGAATGGATACTCTAATGGGAAGGATGTATAGGTATCTGGATATGGCAATTACAGCCATATGCAAAATTACACTTAACAAGCACCTCTCTGCCTACTGATACATGCCAAACCTTTATACAAACTGGTGACCACTGGAAAAAATCTGACAGCAATAATGTATTCCAATCCTCTCTCTCCTCTTACCTTCTGAAACTACTACTTTAAAAATAACCATAGGGACAGTGTTTTTATTTATTGTTCAGGTCAGAGCAATGAGTGTCAGATGTCTCTGTGCTTCCTGCTTTCTGTGTACAGACAAGGGTGAAGGAGATTATATTGATTTTTGCAGAGGATCCAAGCATCTCTCTAGCTTTGGGTTTTCTGAGGTGAAGATTGAAAATTTTCAAGAAAACAAGAACTTTTTATTTAATCAAAATTAATTATTGCTTAATCAAAACTGTCCTAAAAAAAGGCCAGTGGGTATTTTAATAGACTTCTTTCTTTTTCCACCTTTCTCAAGTCTTTCATTTGCATCTTTTCAAGTGTTTGTTACATTAAATGGTTTTAGAATTTTGTCTTTTTTAGCTTGATGTTAACAAAGAAGATCTCCTGGTGTATTTTGTATCACTAACTGATAAGAGGAAACCCTTACATATGTAACTTTTTAATGGACCTACCCATTACATCTGTAATTTGGGCTAGTTCTCAACATCAGACATGGATATTTTAAAAAAATTTGGAGTACCTATTGAAAAGAAGGTTAATCTAAACATGCTTAATAGCCTTTCGAAAAATAATTAATGAGGGAGAGTTTCCAGAGCACTTTGTTAGCAAGGACTCTTTCTGTCCCATGTTATGACCTACCAGGTGTCTGGAGCTTCACAATCAGTCCTTTTTCCATTCAACGTCCACAGCTGAATGCACGTGATTATATTTTGCCACACATTAACTCGACTGAGCTGTGGTTGAGGACCATTCCCCATTGTAACTTCACCTTTTATCATCCTCATGATAAAAGGGTTGCACTACAATGTCTGCTGTTAGAAAGAAGGAAAAGCCCTGTGAAGAAGCAGCATGTGGTCTCTTTGTGGAAGAACCATCCTCTGCCTGGCTCTCTGCCCAGAGAAACCGAGGCAGAACCTTCCCAGTGGAGGGAGCATAGCTCTTCACCAGTGCCCCGTCATGTTTCCATACCCATAAGCTCAGTGGTGGGGTCTTATGTTAGATGTAAATGTCAGTATAGGGTGTCCTTCACACCGTGTCAGATGAGTTTGATTACAGTCTTTCCTAGCATCATCCAACTGTGATGTGCGATGGGTATACTCTTGGGCTAAGCTGCTGAGTCAGTACTGCACTGAATGATGGGTTTTTTCCTTCCTCTGAGGCCAAGTACATCTTGCACCTTTAGATAATTTGGGAGATTTCTCTGCAGAGTCTGGTAGCTGACGCTGTTGGCTGAGTGACCATGGAAATACCTTTTACATTAAATGGTTGCTATGTAAATTCACTGCAAAACCTCCATCATTATCAGAGTATTTGCCTATAACAAACACATGTAAAGAACATCAAAGCTGACCATCCAATATGTTTACACTGATGTTGATTTAATCGTTGATGCACTCCACCAGTTAATTGCCAAAGTGACGTGCGTTTTGGAGTGCTGGCTGGGTGAGACCAGGAGTGTGCTGCAGAGGCAGTGCAGAGCAGGTTCTAATTTCCTGTGATGCCTCCGTTCTGCCAGAGCCTTCCTGCCTGTGGGCGATGTTGATAGCAGACGCTGGAGAACTTGCTCTACAGCCTCTCCAGATCCTTCCTGCGTCTCAGCCCTGCACTGTACCATGCTCTCTTACCACTGCTGATTCCCTAATTTGAACCAACTACTTGTGTGAGTGATTTTGCAATCCCTGTGACTTTATTTAACTAATTTCTCCAACCCTCATTAAATTGCTTTGGCTGATAATGGGATGGGGTTTGCCTTCACCAGAAATGAGCTCTGCTTTCAGAGTGCTTTCTGGGGCTGTTGAAGTAGGTCTTTTTGCAAACAAATCCTTTTTGTCTTGCACTCAAGTGACCCATTTAGCTAGGTTTGACTTGCATTTTGATGATTACTTCCACAGAAAGCAGCAGCAGTGGTCAAAACCACAGCATCTGCCCAGTGCTGGAACTGTTTGGGTTCTCTAGAGGTCTTTGAGTTCTGGGAAGTGATTAATCATCCACAAATGATGAGGACTTCCCAAATGGCGTCAGTAGTGGGGTGCTGCTAGAGGAGTTGCCCCTGACTCCGGAGTGCTAAAAGGCAGGAAAAGCTGGTGAGTGGGGCACAGGCTGCAGTGGGAAGAAAGCAGTCCCTGAGAGTGGGTCACAGGTTCTGGAGCAGCTTCACCATTCAGCTGGAGCCACTGCAGACCTGCCCAGGAACAGCACTCGGACAACGGTGTTGACTGTGTGAGGGGCAGCAGGGACAATCCATAGTGATTTCTTCTGCGGGCCTGGGGTTGAGGAGGCTGTAGCAGCCAGGGCTGTCTATGGGGAGCACAAGGAAGCATGTAGTATTATGGGGAGAGGAAGCCAAACCTGTTCTGGAGCAGACAGGTGTGTTTTACATCCAGCCACATTTGTGAGCTGACAGGAGTGTCATCATCCAGGTTATAGACTTGTAATTCCCCTTCTGTGTCTCCTTGCTTCCTTCTCCCAGCTCTGTACTGATTCTTCCCCCTCCATTATCTTTCTTTTATAGCCTCTTTTACCACAAGGAAAACTAGCTAAACACTTCAGAGGCACGTTGGGCCGTACTCAGACGACCTTAAGTCTGTCCACCTCCCTGTTAAGCACCCAGTTGCGTGCATCTGGAAGTCTAAAGCCAGCTAATTGGAAATGCCAAGCACAGGAACATTTGTTAGGGTATATAGCTATGGCCCTGAATATCTTTAAAGCACTGGCACCCTTTTAAACATGGCCTGGATGCTGTTGGCTTATGGTTTTGTGGTGGGTTGACCCTGGCTGGACACCAGGGTCCCACCAAAGGCGCTCTATCACTCCCCTTTCTCAAATGGACAGGGGAGAGAAAAATAGAACAAAAAGCTTGGAGTCAAGATAAGGGTAGGGAGAGATCATTTACCAATTATTGTCATGGACAAAACATACTTGATTTGGGGAAAAAATTGATTTAATTTCTTACCAATTAAATCAGAGTAGGATAATAAGAAATAAAACCAAATCTTAACAAACACCTTCCCCCCACCCCTCCCTTCTTCCCAGGCTTAACTTTACTCCTGATTTTCCCTACCTCCTCCCAACCAGTGGCACAAGGGGACAGGGAATGGGGATTGCAGTCAGTTAATCGCACATTGTCTCTGCTGCTCCTTCCTACCCAGGGAGAGGACTCCTCACACTCTTCCCCTGCTCCAGCGTGGGGTCCCTCCCACGGGAGGCAATCCTTCATGAACTTGAACATGGGTCCTTCCCATGGGCTTCACAAACTGCTCCAGTGTGGGTCCCTTCCACAGGGTGCAGTCCTTCAGGAACAGACTGCTCCAGTGTGGGTCTCTCACAGGGTCACAAGTCCTGCCAGCAAACCTGCTCCAGTGTGGGCTCCTCTCTCCATGGGTCCTGCCAGAAGCCTGCTCCAGCGTGGGCTCTCCACAGGGTCACAGCCTCCTTCAGGTGCATCCACCTACTCCAGTGTGGGGTCTTCTATGGGCTGCAGGTGGATATCTGCTCCACCAGTAACCTCTATGGGCTGCAGGGGGACAGCCTGCCTCACCATGGTCTTCACCACAGGCTGCAGGGGAATCTCTACTCTGGCACCAAGAGCACCTCCTCCCCCTCCTCCTTCACTGACCTTGCTGTCTGCAGGATTGTTACTCTTAGATATTCCCACTCTTCTCTCCAGCTGCAATTGCTGTGTGCACAGCAACTTTTTCCTCTTCTTAAATATGTTATCCCAGAGCTGCTACCACCATCACTGATGGGCTCAGCCTTGGTCAGAGGGGGGTCCATCTTGGACCCAGCTGGCACTGGCTCTATTGGACATGGGGGAAGTTTCTAGCAGCTTCTCACAGAAGCCACCCCTGTAGCCCCCCTGCTTCCAAAGCCTTGCCACACAAACCCAAGACAGGTTTAAATTCTCTGCATCCAGTGTTTACAGAATGAGAAATAAGATCTTAATTTTCAGTAGAAGATTTATGTAGTACTGTCTGGGCTAAAGGAGCTCTTGTTCCTGCCAGCTGTCTGCTGTTACGCTTCCTACCCTGGGTCATCTTCACCCCAGGAGGTGCCAGCAGGTAACTGACAGCTTCTTGATATTTGGGCATTGTTCATGTTTAACAAGCTGGCAAGGAAACAGGGATCTACTGATTTGCAGTAAAGAAAACCCCTGTGGTGCCATCATACACAATGCAAAGCTTCTGGTCTATAGGTAAAGACAGTTTGTGGGAAATGTTTTTCCCCATTTTTCAGGGGCTACATCATATATTCAACTCAGGTTTTTCTTTTATTACCAGTAATTTTTAGATTAACTGCTAGAGTTCCTAGAAATTATGGGAGTCACCTTTGTCTTCTTACAGAAAAGAAAGATTTTCAACAAAGGTGTCACTAATTTCAAGCTCCCTGACCCAAGGAAAAATTCTGAGAGTTACTTGAAGCAGTGAGAAATAAGTGGGACAAAGGAAGTCACCAATACTGAAGATTCAGGAAGATTAATTTCAGGCAAAGGTAATGTTTTCTGTAGGTTTCCTATTCTGGGATGTAGTAACCCGGGAGATGCACAAAAGGTGCAGGAAATAATTTTTTTTCACTTGACCGTGTTCAGCCTTAGCTGATGTTGTGTGTTGAAGTTGTAGATAGTTGGGGGTATCCTGAGAGGAGTGAACACCACCTGTAGAAGGTTTAGAAACCATAACCTATAAGACAGGGAACAATGGAGGCATTATGCAGAAGGTAGGACTCTTTGGGTGGGGTAAGTAACGTTTTTTACAAAAGGAATTGACACAGACAATGGCTAGCAGTTCCCCACATCCAGTGGTGACAGGAAAAGAGGTAACTAGCTTAGTTTGTGGTAAAGGAGAACTGAGGTGATGGATGGAAGAAAATCCTGGCCTAGGCATGCTTGATCCTGAGCTAGATGATTATTTGTCCCTTCCAGCCCTACACTGCTATATTACTTGTTCAAACCATCTCCAGTAAAAATTCCACCTACCTGAGCGCTGATCTGCTGAGTGTTATCAAGAGATACCATCTCTGAGGAACTTTCTTGGCTTATTCTGTCACAGAATTTGTGAAATACAAATGCCAGAAAAGGTAATTGAGCATGGACCCGCACATGAACATTGTGAAATTCAGTGAAGATCCAACTACTTGTTTCGCCTGAGGCACTGGCTCAAGATGTGTTCCAAAAAGTCACTTATGCAGACTTTCCTAATATTTTCATTTATTGTATTTATCTGAGGTGTATTTATTTTGGGGATTATTTTATCTAGTCTCTAAGTGAGACAAACCTGAAAAAATTTATGGATGTCTATGTATTGATGATTATTGTCCTTCATTCCCCTTTAGAATCTATTGGCCAGTTCAAGCCATAGTTGCTGAAATACTGTTTCTTAACAAGTTTCCTGTAAAGAGGCCTCACAGAGGACAGGGACTCTGTTAGTGCCTCCACTGGAGGAAGCATCACCATCTGAGTACTTACTAAACAAAATAGTCCTTTGTCTAGATTACAGTTCATGACCATCTTACCCTTCATTTTAAAGCATTGATGTCACTGTGAATGAGAGATATTGTGTATTGGGACTCATTTAGATGATTTTGCAAGGGATGAATGAAATGCATTGGGACTTGATTCTCCTGGTTTTAGAACAAAGACTAATCTTGACATCCTGCAGACACCTGAGTGATGCCTGTAGATCTGGTCTGTAAAATTCACGGTCACAGATATATATAACTGTTTTGAACCTTGGTGCAGCATATTAAGGAAGTCAGTCACTTATTGTCATGAAGAATCACCTACTGATTCACTCCTCACAATATATTTCACATTAGATTGCTGTCCCATTTACTGCGTTTCCTGTAAGGGCAAAATGAGACTACACATACCTATTGTCTGTAGCCTAGCATTGCTCTCTTTTATGCATTGATGAATTAGTTCATATGGAGTGATGTTAAAAAAATTGTCATAAGTAGGAGAAGAAAAGCAGATGTTTGATATGCAATGAGACTTCTTTTTGATGTTTGTTATGCTGAGTCAGGCTGAAATGAAAGCGATCAAGGGAAAGCATCAGAAGTAAGAGATGACAGAGAACTTGACAAAAGCAAGATTTGGAAAATAAGTCTGAACTGCAAAAAATAAAGCTTATATTCCCCCTGGCCTTGCAGGAAAGAAGGTATCTTCCTGTTAGTGATACATTAATATCTGTACTGAGGTAGTATTCTTCTTGAGCTTCTTCACACAGAAGTACTTGTCGGCTGGTTGCCCAAAAACTTCTTTGAAATTTGCCTCTAAAAATGAGGTTAGTTAAGCAAGATTTCTTCATTGTTACTGATTTCTAAGAGATAATTAGTTATCTTTCAAATAGAAAATAACTTGTTTCTAACAACAGATTCTTCCCTATCTGAATTCATTGTGTCTTATCAGAGATGCTCCAATCTTGAGCTCCCCTTTGTTCTCTATGTCTTTATTTTTAAGTAAGGTTTTTTCCAGCCTACAAATGGTTTCTCTCAGATAAATTCTTGGAACTCTTTCCGGCTCATGTTATTGAACACTGCACAAATCTTCTCACAGTGACAAAATTTAACAAACAGGAAGAGTAATAAAGAGGTAAGTACGTTAAAATCATGAGCAGTTGAGGCCAGAGAGAAGAGCCGGGTCCAACTGCAAATAATCAAATTTGAAGACAGTTGCTAGCATCTCAATGGTAGGGTGGCGGGCATTTTATGTGCTTTGTGGGTATATGAAGCTGAGGTGTATGAAGCTGATGCAGTAGCTCTCATATTCAAAAGTTACAAGGAAATGCTGTGAGTTCAACTCTGGTATGACCAGATCACACTTTTAAGGGCTTTAAATACCAGTTTAAGATTTTAGTGTCAGATGTTAATTTTGTTCCAAAATCATGCCCTATGTCTTGAAGAAAAACAAGGAGAAACTTTGGGGCTTTGTTGCTTACCTAGAGTCAGTGGTATAGGAAATTCGTTTTGAAACTGTGTTGTGGTTTTTCAGCTTACGGGGTTTGTTTTGTTTTGAGGTTTTGTTTTTGAGAAGAAAATCTTTGTACATGGTTCTAGGTAGGAGAAATGTCTCCCCAGAGATCACCGCACCAACACATTTAATCTCTAGGATTACATTGCTTTGCACATTGTCATAGCGCATTGTGGTTGACAGATTACCTTGTCTGAGGCTTTATCCTGTGAAGACTTATGAAAATATTGGTGAAGGGAAAGTGTCAGACAGCTGAACGTTTCCAATCCTTACTTTTTCACAATGCACCCTGCCATTAGCCTGTTAATATCAGGCTTCCAGTTACAGCTCTGTATGATGGTACAGAGATACTTCGTCAAATAGCACAAGGGAGCCCTGAGTATACAAGGAAAAATAAACGCACAAGTACAGAACTAAGGCGATGAGCAAAAACTCAGACTTGACGCAATCTCCCAGACTTGATGCAAACTCAGACTTGAAGCAATGCAAATTCATAAATGTTCTATTACCGGCCAAGTACAGTAATTGTAGCCAGAAATGGTACACAGAGGGGAAAAAAAAGAAAGAAATACTTTATTTTAAAGAAAAGGAGTAGTGACTCGGAAAACAATACTTTGGTCATATCTGGTGTTAACGTAGTGCAGATAAGCAAAACTTAATTCAGGAGTAGTCTCAGGAAAAATGCTTCCTGTACAAACAGGGAACAAAGCACCAAACGCGCAATTTGGCAGTGGTTGAATGTGTGAAGAGGTGCTCAGCACTGTGCAAGAGAGGATAGCAAAAAATTACAATGTTTTAGAAAGACGACAAATAACATCTCCTGGATAAGTTACTCCAAAAAGTAGGCTGCTTGTGTCACTCAATCTGGCAGAGCTTTACAGACCACTTACTGAAGGAAAAAGAAGAAAAAACCAACAGTATTTCTAAAGCAATTGAAGAAATTAAGCAAATAGACAGTATCCTTGTCCTGAATTACATAGAGTCAGGTGGCCACCTCTGACAGCCCTAGGAAACTCAGCCAAGATGCATATTTGCCTAGGCTCAAACAATTTAAGCAGAACTCCCTAAAGAGTTGATTGTCTGATGCATGCCATGAAAGAAATATGATCTGATTTGGGGAAAAGCCACTATATTTTTACAATCTGGTGCAAAAAGGAGTATCAACAATTTGGATAGAGTGTTCCCTTAAGAACACTAGTGACTGGGAGGAGGGGTTGAGAATGCCCCTGGAGACCTGATTTAGGGAATATATGAACCCTCACAGCACAGTAGCTGCTATATTAGAACATCATCTACCATGAAAATTTGTATGACTGAGGACAACTGGTGGAATGATTCTTGTGTCTCCTAGAAGGAGCCAACAAAGCAAAACTAAAATGTCTGAGGAATAAGCACAACATCATACTTGGCGGACCTGCTCATCACCAGAGCCTATGGCACAAGTCAGGAAAAGTCACCACAAAAAGCCCACACGACTGTAGCTCTTGTGATATGGTAATATGCTGGCTGTCCAACAGGAGAATTTGAGAACCAACCAAACCTATGTCCTCAGTCCAACAGAAGTAGGAGTAAATATCAGTCAAGCTATCTGTGAGACAATTTCCAGGCAGAAGCAAGGAAGAAATTATGAGTGGGCAAAGAAGTGGCATGAGCTTTACCAGTGTTCACACTTGTTCTTCTGACTGGAGAGAAGAGAAGCTTCATCTTCCTATGTGTTTCAAAATATCACTATGGCTTGATTGTCCAGTATAGCATAGCTTAAGAAAATACTCACACCTTCAATAAATCTTATACCAGAAAGTTCAGGAGCTCATTGCAATGCATATTGGAGCTGTTCGGAAGGAGAAGAATGCCTCCAGGCAGAGACAGATGCTGCTTACTGTGCAAATATGACCATGATAGAGATCAGGGACTTGATGTCCAGTGGGATATACACATGGGGACAAGATAGAAAGAGAGACATGAAAATACACAACTTCCAAATGTACTACAGAGAAGTGGGAAGGATGAGTGGCTTAACTGTGGGAAAAGATACTGAAGTTGAATGTCGCCATTTTAACTAGGGCTATTTGGCCTGCTCTTTGCTGCCTAGCCCAGAAGGCCAAACACCCTGTATGAATTTACCCACTACTTTATCACTGCAGATCTTTTTCCTGCTAACTTTACAAGCATTCTTCTTGTAGTCACTTTCTTGGTGTTCCGGGAACTGCGTGAACTCCTGAATTCCCAAGAGGTGCTGAGTAACAATGAAGTGATAAGGCATTTTAGCAGGTACAGACTGCTATCTCACTCTACCATATCACAACCAACAGCATATTAATGATAAATTAGCACTTACAGTTTTAATTACGTTATGTCCTTCAGTGTGGTCTTAAGTTTACTGTAAGTACCAGGACTGGTGTGAGAAACAGTCAAATGAGCCAGATAAAGTTTGAAATCTCCCTATACTAGTAAGCAAAAGACTACATGAAATCATAACCAAAATGCCTTGTTAGGATTATTTGCTCAGCATAAAAGAGGCAGTTTTACTGGGAATTGAGGAGATGTCTCTGGGGCTGGGAGCTTCCCACATTGGCAGTTCCTCACTTGAGGGCTGTTCGTAACCTCTCCTTGGGCACAAAGGTACAGGCTTTGATCAGATAAATCCTTGTCATGTGAGGGAGAAAAGGACTGGCACTGGGACTGGAGGTGTGGTCAGTTACCCACTAAAAGCACAAAGCCTGAAGACGAGATGTAATACACACAGCATGCCCTCAGCTGGGGACTGGTCAGAAAGGAAAGAAGCACAAACCAGCTAGGTGACCGCAGTGACCAGCTCAGAGCATTGCCTCCACAGCAGCACAAATTGCAGAGCTGTCTCCTCTTTTCCTCCTGAAACGTGGAGCTCTTTTGACTAGCCCAATGTTTTTTCCTTTTCTTTTTTTCTAACACTTTTTGTATACCAAGTATGAAACCCAGAGACAACCATTTCCACAGCAGTGAATAGGTGATGAGTCATGAAACAAAAACAAGGTAGTGGTGGAAAATATGAGCGTTGGTGCAGGGATGTACACATGTATAGAAAGAGAGAGGGTTTGAAGGGCCCCTGAAATAATATTAACTGTCTAAACAGAGTACAGTATTTGAACTTGGGCTTGATAATTCAGATTGTGATTGGGGAAATGGTAAGGAAGACTTTCCCAATAGAGTAATAAATATAAGCTTAATTGTATGTCTCTGTAGGGGTTAACAAAAGCCTAGCCTGACGAACAGCAGAGGGATTCCAGGAATGCTTAAAAACTTGCTATATGCAGCACTGGTTGATGTCAAGAAAAGAGAACAGCTAAACCCTTGTTCTACAGTGCCCCTCCTAATAAATCTGCAGTGGTAGCCTTGAGCTCATGGCCAGCCTTCAACAGGGCTGCAGGAAAGCAAATCATGAACCATCATAGTAGCACCTGCTTGATTTCACGTTTCCTGTAGGAATAGGAATACCCCCTGTACACTGCTTGCATCCTAATAAAGCAATCTGGATAACGGGGTGGAGGTAGTGTAATGTATATCTACTTTTTTTCAGGAAGTCTCTAATTACCTGTCCTTTTAAAAGTGGAAGATTCAGAGCTCCCAAGTGCTCCATGACCTAGACAGGACCAACTGCTGTTATGAATGGAGGGCTGCAACAAAAAAACACTTTTCTCTGGTGGTACCTGAGGTTGAGGCAGTTCCAGTGTGAGTCTTCAAGCTATTTATGATGTTGTAGGTAAAAGTGGTAAGTTGGGACAAAAGGTGGAAGGAAAGAAGTGTGAGATGGCAAGTGCAGAAGCGAGAGCCTCTCTGTTCCTGAGTGAGCCTGTCCTGCAGGCAGCAGAACAACTGCTTGCTCTGCAGCAAAAGGGGAGTTACAGGCAGACCAGACTAGGAAATGGATACTTCTGAAGGTCTGAGCGTTAAAGACAGCGTCACCAATACTTGGGGTGGGAAGTCTGTTAAAGTCAGAAAAGTCTTGACATTTCCAGTGATGAGAGAACAAGGCAGGTGGGCCAGTCCCCCCACGCAGCAACTGTACTCCCTCACAACCTCTCTCTGCCTAATGAGAGAGCAGGAGGACAAGGAAGGGACACCTGCACCCCATATTTATTCCATGGGTTGTGTCTCCTCTCCCCATGCCTTGGGGAAGGGATATGTGAAGGGATGCAGCTCTGGGTTTTGTGTGTCATGAATGGAGTTTGAGGGGTAACAGATCCTCATGAGGGCCAGAGGCAGCCTTGAGGAGGGAAAGGAGCCTGCCAGGGTGGTGTAACTCTTCCCTAGCATGTGGCCCACAATGTTTACCCAGCATCCAGCAGTGGATAATAAGGAGGAAAATACTGCTCCCTCAGCATCTCACATCACCCCCCTCCTTCAACAATCCATCAGTTCCTTTATCCCAAACACAGGAAATTTCATGTGGAAATTACTTTTGAGGGGAGGGACCACACAGTCAGCTCAGGAGACAGCACCTTCTGAGACAGTGCTGGGAGAAAACTGCCACAGTAAAAGCCTGAGAGAGGTGGCCTTACTTCTTTGCCACCAGAGGATGGTTGTGGGTGTGTGACTGACTACAGACAAAAGCAAGCACTGACTTTGAGAGGGTGCTGCAGGCTGGAGCCATCCAGCTTCACTATTCAGAAATGTCACCATCAGTATGAGACCCGGTGCACAGCAGAACTGAAGCTTAAGGAGATACATACTGGACACCCTCAAACCAGTAGCCACTCTTAAAACTTTTATTTTGGGGCTGAGTTATAAACTGAAAATAATAATAATGTTGGTTTTCTCATGGAAGTTTTGCTAGGCTGTGTCATCACTAAAGCATGGAGAGACCTTCCGTGCAAGCCGATATTAAATCAGAGTGTTTACTTAATATGTTGTTGTATTAACTCCATTGCTTCTATAACTGGTTATGTAACCACAAATCATGTGGAAGTCTTAGATATGGGTGGTTTTTTTTCCTCTAAACAGGTAATGTTGGGTTTGTTTCCCTTTAGAACGGATTTTCTCTTCCAGCTCCCACTACCCAAACTGTCATATTGTATCCTTGAGTGTCTTTATCCATCCTCCTGTAAAGCAGCAGTCTTTGCGGGAGCAGTTCCTTTAGGGAACCTCTAAAGCCCATAGCACTGCAGGAAAGCTTCCTCTGCCCCTCGTGGGAAAAGCCCTTCTCCTGGCCAGCAAACACATCATTGAATCTGCTGGTGCTGACCAGAGACCTCTTCTTGCAGTTGGCAGTGACATCCACAGAGATGACTGGGTATTTCATTTGAGGAAGAACAGCCTCTGTGGGATGAAGGACAGCCCAGCTTCTACAATAACATCTGACAGCTTGGGTAAACATCATTAAAAAATGTAGAGTCCTTATGAATTCTTCTCTCCTTCAGCTGAAAACTTTTCCCTAATAGTGTCTTTCAACAATAAGGAGCCCCCATAAGCATGAGGTAGTATCATCCCTGAGAGCCAGCTGCTATGGTGGTGCAAACCAAAGGAACTCTGTTTTTGACAGAGCTAGTTCATCTGAAGAGATAGCCCTCCAACAGTATGGACTGATTGCCCCATACAAGTGTCCTGAGGCTCAAAGTACATTTATTCCCTATGCAGTTTTGGACAGCCAGTGCTCCAATATAGCTGCGTTTGCTGAGATGATATCCAACACCCTCGTGTGCTGCCTCTTGCTACCAGTGAAAAATGGAGCTCAATCAGTTTACATACAAAATGCGCGTGAAGCAGCGGGATCAGGGAATTAATTTTGTCTCCCTAAGCAGTAACAAAAATGCCCTCATGATCCCAGCCCACTCACCATAATATAGTAAGACCACGATTAGCACTTAATACTATTTAATAAATATGCTGTTTAACTTAATCAGTAATTGCACAGATAAATAACAGACTTGACCAGTCAGCGAGGTGAAATAATCATAAGGAAATAATACGCTAATTCTGCTTTCCATTTTAAGGTTGCATTTGGGCTTCCCTCCCTAATATCCTGCAGAAGTCGTCTTCCAGCATTGCAGATACATTTGGCTATCAAAGGGGTCTGTGTTTCTTTATTTTGTATTTATTGCTGAATGGGCAAGAGAACCTTCATCTATTATTTGGGGGGCAGGGGGCTGTGAGAAAGGGAAGAATAAAATTAAACTGTGGTCCGAAAGTTCATAATACCTTTTTTGATCGGGTTTGTAATTCAGGAAGTCTTTGAAAGAAGAAGATTAAAAGTATGTTTCAAACCGAAATTACTTTGATAAATTCAAGTCATAGAGCAGACTCTTATGAGCACTCAAAGGCATTTCGCTGGGCTCGAGGACCCTGGGATTCTGTAAAGCATCTGCAGAGGTTCCTGACACCTCCCCCTTGGTCCCCACTTAAGAACGTGGCCTGCCAGGTATCTGTCAGGGCTGGAGCTTGCTCTAACAGGGCATCTTGTTCAGATAGGCACACAGTGACTTAAAACCTAACTTCTTTTCACTTCCCATTTTGAGAACCTCCATCCACAGAGCCCTCGAATACAGCACACCCACCTTACAGCATCCTCCTTCTGCAAACTTATATTCTTGAGGTTAAATATTAGCCAGCAACAGCTCACGTACATAGAATTTGGCATTATTACTTGTGTAAATGTATAATCATTGAAGGGAGTTTCCAAGGGAGGAGGTGTAAGCTGCGCAGCTCCTCCTGGGTCCCTCTGATGTTGCAGAGCAGTTGAGGCACGGAGCAGCTGCGTGAGTGGTGTGCTCACCTCACCCTCCTCCCTTGCCTGCTGCCAGCGCACAGCCCATCACAGGGGCTGTGATGGGCAGGGGATTTCAGACTTACAGTTGTCATGAGATTTACCCAATTCTGCTGTCTCATTGGCCCTGTATCAAAGGCACCCGATATACACTGTATCTTGAAAATTCAACAGAAGGCAGCCCTATAAACGACTCGCTGCTGACCTTTGTTTCGAGTACCAATATTTAGCAAGCAAATATTTAAAACTGTGCCGTTAAGAAGGGAGGCACAGCTTTACTGTGGGGTGCTGCTGAGAAGCACCTAGCCTGTGCATGGGAAGGGGCAAGCAGCCTTCTTCCCCTCCTCTCCCTCCCAGCAGAGCAGCCAGCCCTGCCCACCATGCCCGCACCAGGGAAGGGGCAGATGCTTAGCCCCCAACAAGGCAGATGGCTGCTGTACCAAGCAAGTCAGGAGTTTTAAAGCTCTGGAGGGCTGGGTGAAGCTGTTTCAATGCCAAAGGCAAAATAACCATGGCCATGGCAGACGCGGAGGCTCTGTGATCCACCTTGCCGATCCAGCTGCCTGGTGTGACCAGAGCACAGCTGGCGCCAAAAGACTGTCCCCAACCACTGGTCTGTTGCCATGGCTGGGACCCACATACTGATGAGTCTTCAAGAAATCAATTGGTCTCAGTCAGGTGCAGCAACAGGCCAACAGGGTATTTTTCCCTTGGGAGTGGCGCAGAATTAGCTCTGTTGGTCAGTGTATAATTAGATACTTGCACCTAACAGTATTCTTTCTGTTGGATTTTTATAGTTTTGTCTCTTCTTTTTTAAACATGAAAAATAATCAGTCTTAAAATAAAATAATAAAAAAAATTACCCTGGAAAGAGTCATCTATAAAAAGAGAAAATCCTTGCCAGGGGAACGCCACAGCAATGAGCCCAAGCCGCAGAAAGCCTCGTTGCAGGCTTCGCTTTTCCACAGCTACTCAGAGGTTAACCAGGGTCTGTAAGCAAACAGCTTAAAGAAGGAGCCCAGCTTAGTGCCTGGGTGTCTGGGTCTGTCCCAGGGACCGCCAGCCTAATGCCCTCCCAGCAGCCCCTCCCTCCCAAAGGCGATGCTGGGCAAACAGAGCCAGCCCTCGCCCTCTCCTTGCGCAGCAAGGAGTCCACGGCGGGGGACGGACTGGACCCAGGCTGGGGCTCAGGGACATCACAGAAGCGGATGTTTCACTTCAGATGGGTGCGGAGCCATGTCTATATAAACCCTGGAGCAGCAGCCCGGGAGGATTGTTAAGCACACCCACACCTCGGCTCACTTGGCAGTGTGGCGAGGTGCTGTCAGCTGTCCCAGTAGCTGCACACTGGTGTACAGGAGCTCAGGAGCATGGGCTCCCGCCTGCTGCTGATGCTGATGCTGCTTCAGGCAGGTGAGTACCACCTCTCGGTCCCTCTCCCTTCCCATGCCTACCCCCATCCGGGGACAGCCTGTCCCCTTGCTGTCAGCTTTGCCTGCTTCATGGCAGGCACTTTGATGTGGTTTGACCAAGTGAGAAAAAAAAGCACTGCTTGACTCTTTTTCAAATGTGTTGCGAGGGGCTGTGTAAGTGAGCTGCCTGCCCGCTTTGCTTCCCTGGCGGTTTGCATAGCTGGGGCTGTATAAACATGGATCATTTTTCCTTTTGGATAGTTTTTTGCTACATGGTTGTCGGCGTCTGTGTTTCTTCATAGAAATACCCTCTTTTCATACCAGTGACCGTGGAGTCAGCAGTTTTCAATTTACCTGAATTTAAAGTAATTTAAAATAAAAAAAAAACACATCAATGTCTGCTAACATAAAGCCCCTACACACAGAGACAACGTGACAGTAAACCGGCAGGTCTGAGGTTATACCTGCAATACAGTTTTAAAATAAAAAACAAAACCTTGCCTTAATCTACAGCAAAGGCTGTCCATTTAAGCAGGAAATAGAAAGTGTAAGTTGTCAGATCCACCTCCACTCACCTCCCTGCAGGTATGTTCTCTGCTAAGGTGCCCCATTAGTAGTATAACTAATGATTGGATGTGCTCCTAATGGGAGATGTGGCTAAATGCAGGCTGCTGTGGAGACTCAGACTTTTCAAGGCTTTCCCAGCTGCGTTGACTTGGCTGCACAGCATAGAAAAAGCAATTTCAGTTCTTGGTCAAGTTATTAGCCACGTACATGAATATTGAAAGGTACTTGCTGGGGCTGACCTCTCAGCTGCAGTGACCCACCGTGGGGTCAAAACCCAGCCATCTTTCAAAGAACAAAACAGGAACATCAGAGGCTGCTTGGATGCCCATGTTATTTCAAGCTCTTGCAGAGCATGCAGCCCTAAGCACACTAATTGAGTCTTTTGGACTTAATTCCCTTTGGGGCTTTCTCTCCAATTTCATGAGCAGCTCCACACTGTAATTACAGTTCCTTGATCCTCAGAGATATCCCCAAAAGAAGAATGGCCTTTCTTCTTTTGGGTGAGGTACAGTTACCTTAGACCAGCCTCAGCTGTTTTCAGCCAGTGGCCAATAGAACAAGTCCATCAGTCCTGGCTTAAGAGGTCAGCAAAACACAGCTGAAAATTTGCAGGCTGCTCATCAGGAGGCCTGAATTCTTACAAAGAAGTTTTTGTCTCCATCGGAACATTTTCAGGGTCTGCAAACTGCAACAGGTTGAAAAAGCAAGATTTTTAACCCAAAATCCTGAGCAACTCTCTGCTTGTGATTTCCCCTGGGGTGCCTGAGGGCTGAGCACCCTTCTAACTCTGGAGCCCTGCTTTTTAGACAAGGGAAATAGGTCACCTCTTTAGTTTCGCATAACACCCATCTGATGTGTTTTTAGCACAAAAACTGAACACTCAAGTAGTGTTTAGGTGAGTAGAGCAGTTACTTTTTCAGGAATGTGCATTTAATCCCTGAGGAATGCCCCAGAAAGCATAAGGAGGCTGTGCAAAACCCTGCACTGGGACAGCCCGAAGCATCGATCCCCAGGGCGAAAACGGTTGAGCGCAGTGTTTGTTCCTGCTGCGGGCTCAGGCTGCAGAAAAGGAGCAAAGCCCTGCCTTCTCCTGCGTGGGGAGAGACCCTCCTTGTCCTTACTGGCATTTGGATCAGGCTAAGAGGACATGCCAGCCCAGGAGATGCGGGGAGAAGCCCAAGCAAGGCGATTAGAGGCTAGGTTTTAAAAGGAAAGCAACTGTTTTAATAATAGTATTGAGTTCTTGGGTGGTTTAGGGGATTAATTAGTCCGTGTTTGCACAACACTGAAGAGGTCAAGCGTGCTGCAGTAGCTGGGGGCAGGTGGCAAAGCAACTTCACTGGCCATTTCCCAGCTCTCAGGCATTACCTCCCTCTCCATCCAAGCATGCAGCAAAGTCCCTCCATTTCAGCAGGCTTTTCTTTTTGGAGCGGCTGTGCCAGGTGGGATGAGCGGATGGATTAGGCCATTGGTCTTGAGGGGTTTGATGATACTGGTGAGTAGCTTTGCCATGTAGGACAGATCAGTGCAAAGTGCACTTGGTCCTTCACAGTAAATCCAGGCAATATATGTACTGTCCTGTGCTGTGGTTAACATGATAAGCACCAACATTTGTAGCTGAGCATCACAGTGGTTTGGATGTTAGGGGCAGGGTACTCTTGGTTTCTGTAACAGTCCCTGCAAGGTAGAGTCTGTGGTTTCTAAAAAAGTTGCAAATTAACATGTGAAATCACAACTCTGTTGGAAAGACTTTTAACTCAGAAAAGTTCAGCCTGGTTTGGGTGGCCATCAGCTCACTTCAGCTAACACAGAGCTCCTTTTTTTTTCCCCTCAAATTAATGCAGCCAACCTGATGTTATGACCTAAATGGAACATAGCAATGGAAGCGGATATAAGTGTTGCCAGCACCTCCAAACTCTCAAAAGAAAGCTGGTATACATACATCTTGGCTAACATAGGCACTCTATCCTTGACAAAGTATACCTTACAGGCTCAGGGACTTGTAGCTATCCCTCTACGCAAATTAATAGTACTGCCAGCTTTTTGCCTTCTGGAGAATGTGTTAAAATATCCTCACTTGTAGGGGAAACTTGGATAATGTAAGACATCTTGGGCAACATAGAAACCACATTTTTTTCCGTAGAACCCAGGTTAGGTCTGATTGTGTGCTTGTCCTCTGCTGCTTCACATCCCACTTGGGACCACAGCATAGCTAGTACGCTTTCTCAGGTTTGTGAGCTCCGGGGTGCAGTGAAGCCTGGCTGGCTCTGTGTGGTGCTGGCACAGGCCCTGCAAAAGCTTTACAGCTCAGGCTGCATGGTGTGCAAAACTGAGCACACTGCTGCCAGGTGCAATCCAGCTGCAACCACACACTAGCGCAC
This sequence comes from Phalacrocorax carbo, assembly GCF_963921805.1. NCBI lineage: Eukaryota > Metazoa > Chordata > Aves > Suliformes > Phalacrocoracidae > Phalacrocorax > Phalacrocorax carbo. Next base: position 92,003,926 of record NC_087513.1, on the reverse strand, counting down.
CAGAGCTAGTAAGTCTTGCCTGAATCAAGCTCCCTCTGCAGAAACAGCCTGCGTGGGTACTTCTGCATCTGCCTCCTGGTTATCCCAGCCTGCAGGTAAGGCCCCTGCAGAGTGCCCTTTGCAGAGTGAATGTCATGGCTAATTAGATTGTCAAGGCTGCACCCAACTAACCAGTCAAAACCAAAATGCCCCCCTTAAGAACTTTAAGAAAATCAGCGTCAGGCATGTTTAATCTTTGTGTGAAACCATGTCCTGTCTTTGCAGCTTGGAAAGGTGTTCTGGGAAAATCCCATTCACTGCACACCCGAGGAATCGTCGAATTGGCAGGGGCTATATCATGTGGCACAGGACGGTCTCCCTTGGCATATATTGGCTACGGATGCTACTGTGGACTGGGAGGACAAGGCTGGCCTAAAGATAGAGCAGACTGGTAAGAACTTCAACTATGTGTCCAGAAGCAGTGCAGACCTCCCCGCTCTTCCCTGTTGGTACTGCTGTGACCCCATGGATTTGTTGCTGCCCTGCAGAGAGGGAACCTAGTACATATGAACAGCACCGGGGAATTGTGAGTGAGGACCCACATATCGCTTGGGGTTTGAATGAGGGTTTATCCACCTTCTGGATGAGCCCAAAGGTCTTGGGACCTTTTACTATGTGAGGTGGAGGGCAAAGGAGAAACCAGGATATGATTTAATGAAATAGCTGCATATTTATTCAGAGGGCAAGCCCTGCCTGAAAAAAAAGGGGACTGATCAAGGTATTTTGGAGGGTTTTTTTCACCCTGGTCCTGAAAATGGCAGTGATGGGAATATCACCATTTATCCTCCGGAAGAAATCCAGATCACTGCAAGGAGTAATCAAACCTGTTGCCTTCATTGCCTCTTAGTTCACACTGATCAAGGAGAACAACAACAGAGGAGAGCATGGTGTTATTTCCCCTTTTTTTGGTTACTGGGGAAGATGCTGTGCTTGTTATTCCCGAGGCTAAAAGAAATTAGTCTAGGAGGTGTTGTAATCAAAGGTTTCTTTCTTCTGCTTTGCAATTAGCATACATGCAAATCTTGAGCATTGTGGACTCTTGTGTGCACTGAGCCCGTTATTTGAAGCCTTTTTTGGTTTGAAACCTCAGAGACAGAGCACACAAGTCTATCTGTTTATCTATAGTCTACAGGCCAGGTGTTACTCATAAGCAAGCGCTGCTTTTAGCAGGGGTGAAGGCAGTGTGTAGCTCCCTGGGAAGGAAACCGAGCTTTGCAGAATACCCAGCTGTTGGAGACACTTCACATTGCTACAAAACCAAACTTTGCTAAGTTGGCAGGAAAGGGAAAGGGACAAAAATGAAGAAAAGGTGCCAAAGTTAAAGACCAACTCTTCTGTGGGCATGAAAGGGCAGGTGTCCCTTAAAACTAGTGGAGCTGTCTTCATTAATGCAGCGAGATGTTTCAATCCCAAAGCCCTCTTGTCACATCCCCGTTTTGTATCTATGAAATATTTCATCAATGAAAGAGTCAATGTGGGACTTACAAATGATGAGTAACTGCCTATAAAGTGTCATAACTTTCAGCTGTAAAGATTTCTTTCAGTTTTCAGTAATACCTCTTGACCTGCTTATCACCATCTACAGCAGTGTCTTTACGATGTTTATTATTTTTGTTAGCCCTTATCCAGCTCTCATAATCAGGCCTTTAAAGTAAAACATGACTTCACTAGTCTGGAGTACTTATTTTACTGAAGGGATGAGTGGAGTCACCTAAAAGCTGTTTTCACAGAGGCTGAGGGACCCCCAAGTTTAGGTGACTTTGGGAGATGCAAGTGGTCAGCACTCCTGAAAAACAGACTGAGAAAAATGTGGACACATGTTCATCAGCCAGTGTTTCTCCTACTGTTTGATTTCCATGGGATACAGATTTTGCCCTAAGGGCAGAAAATGAGACTCTGCAACTAGAAATGCCTCAAAATACCAGATAGTTTGTAACGGGAAGTTTGGTCCTTTAAATGCGTTCATTATTATTCCTTAGCTGCAATGCTTGGCTGAAAAAAACAAAACCCAAACGAAAACAAAAAAAAACCAGAAAGGTTTTTAGTTAGGTTCTTAGCTAGGAAGAATGGGCAATGCCCCACTAGATTTAGCCCTAAAAATTTCCTTTTTATGTTTGCTGAAGGAATCTTCTGATATCTGTTACTGAGAACTACTGCAAAAATCAGTGTGTTTGAGTATCTCACGCCTATCAAAGTGAACACATTATTTTCCATATTTGCTATTCTAAAAAATAAAGAAGCAGAGTGGCAAAACTACTGGCTGTGAGTGACAAACACTCTTTGAAATTACCCTCTTGACACTTCTAGGTTTGCTACTGAGACCCTTAGAAGGGGAGTAATTTTCTTGTGAGTAATTCAGTCAATCTGTCTAGACAGAGCTAGAGTGCTTCTAAGCACCTCTCCTTTATGGGAAAAGAAAAAAAGCCATCGAGCTGGTAATCCTTTTATAAGGTTTATTCCACACACTGGCTTTGATGTGGCATTGTCAGTAATTACCTTTTCTCTTTTGTTCCACTCCCACAGTCCCATCACTTCAAGGCATAATGGCATCTCTTCTGCATAGAGTCAGTAGTTTTGTTTCTCCTTCCCCTTTCTTTTCCCCTGGATTGCTGCAGCACCCATTTTGTAAAGCAGGACCTGAGGATGCTCAGCATCTCCCTGAAAACACCAAATGCCATGAAAGGCAGGGTGGCATATATGGCTCATCTAAATCCTGGCAAAATCATAGGGAAGAGTAAGATTTCCCCTCAGCTGCTCAGTTAAAGCAAAACAAAAGGACACACAGTGGTGACGGTGCGGTTGACACGAAAAACACAACGTGACAAATTCTTACCTTAATGGCATTTGCTCAGCAGCAGGGGTCTGGCCAGCTGATCCCTGTGGCGCAGCCAGTGCTGTCTGTAGTCATTAGGGCTGTCTCATAGCCCAGACATGATTAATAGGTTGATTGCTAACTAGATGACATAGTTGTATTTGTTTTCCATACCTGTTGACCAGTGCTTTGCCATAGTGTTGGCTGACTCTGTTTGTGTTGGTCTAACTGAGCGTTAGCAGGTTATTAAAAGCTTAACACCACCTCTGACCCAGGTGCAGGAAGGGGCATTTCCAGACAGGAGGGGACCATATGAAGGTGGCAAAAGACAACGATAGGTTTCCTCACTCTTCATTCCCTGGCAGTTCTTTCAACGCATCTGAAAGAGATGTTTGTAAAATAGGAGCCAAAGTCTCCTCACTTTGTGTTGGTGTAAGCTGCATGACATCCCACTGCAGTTATGGGCATCATCAGGAGGAACTGGTGTAAGGGAAAGCAGAATTGTGCCCCAAATCCTGTGGTCCTGCAGAATTTATGCAATCCCCCTGTTTTTGCCAAGCCAGATAAGGAGCAGCAAGTTCCCACAGCTAGCTAGTACACCTCTCTAGTGCTCATTTGCTTGTCCTTGCCTGATTCACAAACCATCTTTTGCCCCCTCCAAGATCTGTTCTCACTTCTCCTACCTCTTTTTCTGTTTGTTCCCTCTGGCTCTCCATGAAGAGCAATTTCATTCCCTTGGCACACAGGGTTCTAACTCCTCCCTTTGCCCGTCTACCTCCACGTTGTTCCTCCTCCCCACACTCCTCCATCACTGACACCAACTTTACCAATTTGACTACTCATTCACTCCCCAGACCTCACCAACCCTACAATTTCTACACCTGGCACTCTGCCTCAGCTCAGTCTGATTCATGCCTCTCCACCATGGCCTCTTGTGCTCTGTGTTCCATATATGAGATGTCAATGATAGGCCTGCTCTGCCATCTGTCATCCCTTTGAGGATGGATGAGGCAGCTTCAGGCATGTTAGCCAGGGTGCCCTGGGCTGCAGCAACTCCTCCAGACAACACATGTCCCAGTTGTAGCTCAGTGCCATAGTCCATCCCTGTCATATCATATGACACATGGCATAGGGACTCAAACGTTCAAGAAAGCTGAGACTTTCACACTTTTTACAAGTTTGGAAGTTCTTCTCTCCTTTCACTTCCAACCTCTTCAGGACAAGACCAGGAGTGAGGTGTTACTGGACCAACAAAGATCTGACCCACAGCCTGTTACTGCAGCTATATCCAACAGAACCAGTTGGGCTGAATAAGCTCTTCTCAATTACAGCAATTGCTGTAACTTGTCATGGGAAAACTTCTGGCTAGGTATATCCCATAGGGCTTATTCCCATTCTGAAGTCCTTTGAGGAGGCAGCATGGAGGGGGACACTAGTCCGCTCTGCTAACTTACATTTCTAGGTTTCACAGTGCAGTGAGTAGTCTGGTTGTAAACATCACACAGGTTTCATCACTACAAGCTGAGAAAAAAAAGCATTTAGTTTGCAGACTCATCTGTGGGCCGGAATTCCTCCTTTTACTACTAAATAGGGAGCTCAATCATTAGGGAAAACACACTGGAATAAATTCAACTTGTGTGTAATCACAGGGTTTACCTGAAGGCTGAATTTGAGCTGACTGGTCTGATTCTGTTGTTTCTTTAACATGATTCACCTGATCTAGTTCCAGTCATTTAATGAGTTTGCATCTTCTTTGCACTTCAGAAACTGTTTTTTTTCCTGGGCTTTATCACCCCACACAGCCCACCAGGCCTCATATCTGTCCTCCTGCAGCAGCAGGTGATGAAGTTTGTGATGTTCCTGAGCTCTTGGGTAAGGTGCTGGCAGCTTCTGTCAGGTCCCCAGAGAAGCCCCACTTCCTGCACAAGGGACTTTTTTCCTTCTTGCAGGGTTGGTCCACTTTTCCAGAGGGATATAATGATGGATCCCAGACTTTCATTGGCTTTTCAGGTACACTGGCCTCAGTCCTTGAAGAAAAAAATCAAGGTCTTCAACTGGATTTGGTAATCTAGGCAGCCAGCACAGCCATGTTCCCTTTTGACCAGCTCATCAACCTCTTGAAGACATTCACATCTAGGATGCAAGAACTTCTCTAAAAGCTGTCTGTTCTTCATGTACCCCTAAGATCAGCCTGCCTCAATGCTTCCCAATCAGTAGAGCAGTTTCTGCGTAGTGTCCATATGATCTTTCAGGGACAGCTTCTGGAAATGCAGTTCACTCCTCCGGCTCAGGCCTCTGGCCTTGCATCTTTGTTGAAACAACCTTTGTTATCTGGCAGAGGACCTCTCTAAGTGCTGAATCTTTTCTTGATGTATTTTGAGCTGCTAAATTACCAGAATAAAATTCAATTGGGGTCAAGTTTTCCTATAAATTCTGAAGTAATCAATAGTGGAAATTATCTCACTGACTAGTCTGTAGGGCCGTTATCACCACCTGAGCTAGTCGCCCTCAGCTCCCTCTATGGTGAATGAAAAGCAATTGCACATTCAAATGCAATGTTTTTCACCTATGTTAGCTCTCTGCGGTATGACAATATGAACTGTGCTCCAGACATGCATAAAGGCAGTATAGATTGATATCTTAGATGTTTACATTTAGGGATCTGAAATTAACTTATATGAATCCCACCACTGAGGCTGATGACTTTGTAGCCTCAGAAACTGGATGGGCCAAGAAGCACGTGGCAGGTCCAGGTGAACTGAAGAGATGAAGCTGCTTGGTGATGCTGAGAAAGGCAAAAACCATCCTGACTCCAGATTCTGAGATGGGTCTAAGCCTAAGCCAGTGAGACACGATCATGCATCCCACAGGAACGCTTCAGCTCCCTTTGTGCGGGATTATCATGTATTGACCATACCTGCGTTTCTGAGGGCAAAAGCTTGGAGGAAGAAGCAGGGTGGTCATAGGAGCAAATATGGCATTAATGAGCTCCTGAGCCATGTGAGCTTTCAAAGAGATGCCAGGAAGCTGGGTTCATCAACAGATGATGTACTGACTGCTGGGGCAAACATTGCTGTTGTGAGTGATGCGTAAGTGGAGCACTCCTGGAGTACATCCAAACACCCCTGAGCAAAACATGCAAGATGCAGGAGGACGCCCCAACTCTACCTTTTATTCTCTTCCAGGTGCTGCCACAGGCACGACTGCTGCTATGACAAGGCAGAGAAGGAAGGTTGCAGCCCCAAGGTACAGCAGTACCAGTGGGCGTGTGAACAGAACACTGTGCAGTGCGGTAAGGAAAAGTTTACTTGCGTTGGGTTCGTTTTACTCCCTCCTCCGCAGATGGTAGGCTGACCGAAGAGCTTTTGTGGGCCTCAGAGGTAGACCAGTGTATACTGACCTGGTTTTAAGGCTGCTTTAGGCAATGTCCATAATCCCCTGAGCTCTCTTCCCACCCCTTGTCTGGATTTCTAGGCTTGCCCATAGTCCCCAGCTGGAGCTGGGAGGAACGCTGGAACCCCAGCACCACCCATTCCAGGTAACCTCAGTCCTCCCCAGGCTGAAGAGTGGGAGTGTGTGCCATGGAGCTGAGAAGCCATCTCATTTTGGCAAGGATGCAGATGCCTCTCTGGAGGCCCCCTGCCCTCCTGCATTACCTGCTTAATCCTGTCGCCTTCCCACAGCTGTGCAATGGTCTGCAAGGGTGGTCCTCCTGTGGCAGTTTTGGCCCTCCCTCCAGCAGGACTGTTCACTTTTTATTTATCATTACGTACAAGCTGTTATGCATGGCTGCAAGAAAAGTTAAATAGGGCACCATCCTGCATCTCTGCCTCTCACAGGGCTCCAACCTAAAGCCCTAGAGCTCCAGCAGGGATTTTGAAGCTTGCAGAATTGAATGCTCTTGAGTGCTGCAGGCATACAGCAAGTGTAGGCTGTGCTCAGCTCTACAGTTGGTACCCAGTCAAGAAGGTCTTGAATTGCACAGTCACAGCCCGTCAGTGGCTCGCACCAGTTTGTTTTGACATACACCAGATGACTTGAGTCTTAGAATTTGTCACATCTATTTCTAAGTCTCCAAAATGTCCCTGATGGTAAAATCCATTGTAGAACACTTCAAAAGTTTGAAAAGAAACATGTAAGAGTAAAACTTGTCCCCATAGCATCAAAGCTACTTGCTTGAACAATAAAAGACTCTTTCTACCTTGTCAGAAGACTATACTCTACTGGTGCCATCCTCAGCCTCTCCAGCAACTGAAAATGTGCCAGCAGATACAGGATGTGGCACAACACATCCTCAGTTGCTCTTTTCCCAGTGCCAGAACAACCTATTAAATACCAAGTGCTGGCTAAGGAATGTATTGCTTTAGTTTCTAACTGTTCTCCCTCCCACTTACCCATATTTCCATAGCTGGCTGATGTTTTCTGCTAGCTATTTTTATATGAAAAAAAAAAAATCCTGGGTTTTGTTTGTTTGTTTGTTTTTTGCTATGAAGGAACAATCCTAGTTGCAGATGTGAGATGTGTCATCAAGTCCATGAGACATGTGCAAAGTATGTCCCATAAGAGCACACTGGGCTGCAGTTGCTCCAACCTGGCTCACAAGCATTAAACCAATGCCATTAATTCCTTAACTGATGCCCAGGCAAGGCCTGAGAAGCATCCATCAACTGTTCTCCACAAGCCCTCAGCAGGCTTCACTTCCCCTGAAATCCCCCACGGGGAGGAACAATAGAAATGCATTCTGAAGGCAAATTTCCTACCCCAGGCTACAGCAGAGCAGGTGTTACTGAGGTGTGAAGATATAATGCCTGATCCCATTCAAACAAAAGGATGAAGAATTAAATTTCCACGCGTGTTTGCTGGGCCTAGGGTAACAACGTCCAGAAACATTAGAAGCAGATCTGCTTGCGCTGTCCTTTCTATGGAAGAGGAAGTAAATGCCTGTTACCTGGCACTGTATCACACAGATATTTTCAGGTAAATTAAACCAAAACTCATTTTACCCGGGACTTCTCCTTTTGCTACCGTTAGGCAGTTTTGTTCATGGAATGAAAAAAAATTGGCAAAAACCATATTTTTCAGTCCAGATATGCCATCAAGTGTAGGCAAATTCCATTCGATAAATATCTGGAATATAGAAACGGCTTTAAGTTGTGGGGGCTGCTCAAAAAAAATTTTCTGCTTTAACAGAAATGACTGCCAAGCCAGGCTCTTGTACCCACATTAGACTGACAGTGGTTGGCACAGCATAGGAAGAACTCAAGGGGCAGAGGGCGAGGAGGAAGTCAGGCAGGACTGGTAGCTGGGAAAAAAACTTAGTGCTGAGTCCTTATCAGTGGCCCCCTTGAAACACTTTTTACTGGTAAACATATGATTCTCTTCAGAAAAGCTTAAGAAATATAGGCTTTTCTTACATATCAGATACAGGGTTGATCCAGCAAAGTCCAGTGAAATCTGGAAAGATTCCTGTACTCTTTGCAGTTGCTTTTGCAGCAAAGCCCATGTGCACTGGCATGAAGTCACACTTTAAACTTTACCTAGTGCAGAGTATGATAGATAATCCATAGGAGCAGCCTCAAATAAACAAGGCACTGTGCTTTGAAATAATATTAGCCCAACGGCTTCATTTAACCCACCTATAGGTGGGATTCGGTTCATTAACCCAAAATCAGTCATTTGCAACCTGTGTTAGTTGCTTTGATATTCCTTATGGTCCTTACCTAGTCTTGTAGTCATATAATTGCATTATAAATAGTTCCATACATATGATTTTGATCAGCTTCATTAGCTGCTGACTCATAAAAATCAGGTACCTGACCCTGCTGTGGAGTTCCTTGGCTCCTCTGCCATGATCTAAGAGATGTAAGAGCAACTCACGGAGCATGAGTGAATGATGCCCAGTGGGTGCTTCTATACCCTCGGGTTTCCGAATGTCCCTCCAGGATACTCTTCCTTTCAAAGCAGTATTTTTTTCTTTTGAAATTGGTCTGATTTGCAGAGGGAGAAGTAAAAAGGGAAGTTGACTGACTGAAGGAAAATTGAATATTTTTAGCTCAGGCTAAGCAAAAATAATTATTTTTTTAATCTTCGGCCACTGAAGTTTTACTTCATTGTTCGCACAGCTCTAGAAGCAGGGAGCGCTCTGTGCTGGGCAAATTTTTGTAAGTATTGTCAATTTACATTGAGCTGCTACTTTTTGATGCTCTTCGTCACAGTTAAGGTCAGACTTGTCGATGGAGATAGGAAAAGGGAGGGTCAGATCCACACACAACACGACATGTTTGTCCTTCTCTCTTCCTGCTACCACAGCCTCTGTTCCCTAAGAATTCCTTTATTAGGGAATTGTTCCTCTTGAAACTGTTTTTTCCTTCATCGATACAGAATCTCTCATCCTCCGCTCACATTTTCTTTTGCAGATAACCTGACTGACCGATGTGAAAAAATGGTGTGCCTGTGTGACCAAGAAGCAGCCAAGTGTTGGGCAGCCGCACCGTACAACCCACTCTTCATCCTCTGGCCAAACTTTTTATGTGGACAGACTCATCCCACCTGCCATTTCAGATATGGGGGGCCAGAATAGTATTTTTAGGACTTTGCTTCTAACCCTCTGAATCTGTAGGTGCTGGAATAAAATTTTACCTCTTTTACCAGAGCTAATAATGGTGTGAGAGAATTTCTATCAGGCCAGGGTTTATGGGGAGGAGAGACAGGGTAAAATATACGCTGAAGTAAGGATAAGATCCTGCTCTGATTGCTGCTTTTGCAGAAATGGAGGGTTCGGTCTGCAGCACAGTGAGAGCACATTACCCGTCACCAAATGGCTTTTTTGTCCTTTCACATTGCCTGACCTTCAGCTCCCACACATTTGCACGTGATCTGGAAAATATGTAGGGACTTCTGCTGGACTGTTTTTTTAAAAAAAACCCCAACATCTCTGTTGAAAGATATGCTGGCCTTTGAAGACCCTCTTCTACTTTTTTGTTAAGGATATTAGGAGCTTATATTGAAACACTACGTTTCCTTCTGGCAAGAGTAAACCAAAATCCCATTCTTTCAGCCAAGGCTAGCTATGTTCAAGCAGGCCTTCTTTGCCTCTTGGTTACAAGCCTGTAGGCTGGAGCAAGCCAACAGGTCAAAAGCCTCTATACCAAGAGGCACAGACGGGAGCCACTGTTGCATCCCCAGAATCAACACACTCCATTTCCTTGGGTAGGTGATAGCAGCTGGGGAGCTGGGGCGCTCAGGAGGGCAGGCTCCTCTGTCTCTTCCGAAGCACAGCTGACAACCTTGGACTACCACCTTTAAAATAAGAAGTAATTGCAAGGAAAGACCCAAGGTACCTCATCAGAGTCTAGAGTCAGAGATACGTGGCCAGACTAAGTGGGGTTTTGGCGGATGATAATAAAAATTTCTTTACAAAAGCCTGTTTTGCCCCTCGCTGCAGGAGGATGCTGAATATGCCACTGTGGCTGCCAAAGCTGCAGGAAAAAGCAGCAGACTAACAAAAATTAAAATGCCAAACACAACATGTACTAAGGTGAAAGCTTTTATTCCATCTAGAGCTCAATTTTTGGCTTACATCAGAAGTTGTTCCACCTGTCAGTTTTCCATCTTCCAGTGACTCCCGTAATGCTGCACCTCAAGCTATGCAGAGCAAGAAGGAAAAGATAGCGATTGAGCAACACAGAGTAAGTACAACGCAATAAGATCTTCCAAGGCTTTCTGGCAAGTAAAGAAGTGATGAACTCTGTTCCTTCAGAGGATTTGCAAAGGGATGATGCTGTGTGAGCAGCATCAGCCTACGGGTGGGGGTGCGCTTCTCAGCAAGGGTTGGAAGACCCTCCCCGATAAGCAGGGGCAAAGCTCCTGGCCATGTCCCTGTCCCTGCCAGGCTGGCCATCAGGTGGCGGCAGCGCTCCAGCGAACGGCAAAAGCAGGTCCTCTTTCATCCCTTCAGGGATGGGATTTTTTTCAGCAGGCGGAGCAAGCTTTTTTGAGTGCCGGGAGAAGAGGTGCAAAACACACGGCTCCCCACTGAAAGCAAAAAGTCAGCTGAGCTCGGTCTGAAACGCAGACCACATTTTGGGTGTCACAAAGCGGGAACTAAGCTTGTTTCACAATCCAGCCTTCAGTGTCAGACTACTCTAATAAGACCAGCTGACAGAGCTGGAAAAAACAGGCAAGCTTTCAGGTACTTGAGCCTCTTCTCGGGTCATTCTTTTGGCTCGTGTGACGAAAACATCTAGTTTTCCCAACCTGATCAGTTGTTCTAATAAAAGATATTACTGGGCTTTACAAACCACACCTCAAACATTCACTTAGGCCATCACAGGCTTTCTGTAAGCGAGCATTACAAGAATATGGATATAAACATGTAGTTGGTGGGAGGAAGAACCATCCTTCCTCATAAACCTAAAAGAACCGAAGGAGACCTAGGACTTTGTTAAAAGAAGAAGCATCTCATTGAACAACTCTGCCAAAAGTGGCAGTTAAAGAAGATCCTATTATTTTGTTTATAGGTAACTCATGAGGCCCATGCATGAAGCTCTACCCAACATAAACAAAGAACTATTTGAAAAAGAGATGGAATATAGAGCCAGCCCTCTTAGAGTTCCAGCCACACCACTTATTTCCTGAACCAGATGCCCTGCCTGACCAGAGGTAAATAAATGGCTAATTCTTCCTTAAGTTAAAAAAAAAAAGGTACCTTTGGAAACAGGCAATTGGGTTCATCTTTCTAGCAAGTGATTCCAGAGTCTGGTTTGTGTTCCTTACCTTGGCGAGAGCCTTGTCTCATGCAGAGGACGCACCTCCTCAGCTGTGGGGTTAAAACAATGATCAGAACCACTACGCCTCCGATACCAGCCGCCACAACCCCAATGATGGTTCCAATGGATTCTTCTATACCAAACAAGCCTGGGGGAGACAGGAAAGTAGAGAGAATAATGTAAGATGTCGTCCAGGCAGGTATATGCAATGCAGCCAGCACACTTTCTGCAGTGGCTGCAGAGGAAGTTACTATGATATTGATTATGCTGATGTCTTGTCTGACAGGAAATCATGGGCTTCTACATGTACTACATGTACTATGAGTTACTGATTTTTTTTGTTCCTTTGTAGGAAACTGCTACGCTTCCTGGGGATTTAGGGATAGGACAACCCCATCTCCCTAGCAATCTCCCTTAACAGCTGGGTGCTCTTAGGATGGCAAAAGATGCTGCTGCCTGACTTAATGGGACTCATGCCCATATGCTTTATTTTCAAATGGAAAAAAAATACTTTGACATTTGAGAAAGTTATCAGCCTTCCTGTCTACCTCCAAGGGAGAGAGCAGCAGAGGGTGGTCAGAGCCCCACTGAAGTCCTTTCTATGATTTGATGCTCTTTGGGCCTGTTGCATGGCAGAGGTGGGATAATTCCATTTTCTTTGAGATAAGAGCATATTGGTATTCTGGCTTTTTAATTTGTCAGGACTGAAGGATGATTCAGGAAGAGCCTTCGGTCAGGTGAGCACAATAGGATGGGATGTTACAAGGGTTATGGAATGCAGCATGGAGAGCATCTGTCCCATAGAGTCGAGGCCATCGGAGTAGGAGTGTCTCTTTAGAGAGAGGGAGCTGGCTGGGCAACAGCACAAGACTGACCTGATCAGATTTTAAGTGACTGCCTCGTGCTCATGGTAGTCATTTTGCCATGTGACTCACCCAGCAAGGGTAATAAAAGAATGCTTTAAAAGCCTTCCAGTTTTATGTACAATTACAGTACAATCAGGCATTTATTACATATCTCTGTGTGGTTGTATTTAAGCTTCACTAGAAAATTTGGACAGTTTTGCTACCATATCCACATGCAGATTTCCAAGCATCAGGCCACCCGTTCACAGGAGTAGCTGCTACTCTGTGCTACCTAGCCAAATGGATGGACAACAAGCAGCCCACCAGTAAACCAGCTGTAGGTCATCAGTAAACCCCACTCCTCCCCTTCTTCTGCATACAGGGAGGTATCCTGTAGCCTAAATCTGTTTGTGGGGCTGCTCATTTCAGCAGGGAAGTGAGGGCAATGAAGGTGCTGTAGAACCATTACTTACCTTACTCCAAGATATATGTAGTTTGCTTCCTGTAATGGACAAGTTAATAGAGTCAGCTAATTTCTCCTTTTAATTTAAGGTAAGTTTTTGAGCTGGATTTGTGGCATGTAGCTTTTCTTTATGAACTGTATTTCTCATATTCTCTTGTCCCTTTAATTCAGGCATAGTGCAGAAATTATATATTTAATCTTCTTGGAAACACAGGAAGACAATTACACTGGCCGGGGTGCACACATTGCAAGAGTAACCTGTGCTACTGAGACTATGAGATCAAGCCAACGGGAGACCTCGTCAGACACATGACCAAGCCCTTGCAGGGGGGCACAGTTTTCTTGCCTTGTTAGTGCTATGGTTTAAATTGAGTAGTTCTATAAAAATTAGTAAGGGAAGAACTTGGGCTCAAAAGGGCAAAGGTTTAGTGAATCTTGGTGAGCTAGAAGCTTTGGTAATGAATAGGGGAAATGGCAAATGCATAATTTACTCTGGACACAGAAGGTACTATTTTTTGTTAATTAGATAATAAGATAATAAACCTTCTGATGTGTTGATTTATTGAGACCGGAATATGTTTAGCCTATGTAAAAAGGAAAGCTGCTTTGACATTTCCAGCTGATAAAGGCAAAGCAAATTATCTCCTTACTTAATATGCTTAGTGTCTATCTGTGAGGCTAAGAAAACATACCATGGCACTTCTAATGCTACTTTGATTTTAATGTGAATGAAGTTAAGCAGAAATGATGCAATGTGATCCTCATGTTTATTGTGGGATTACTTATGTCGTCCAGAGCTAAGGAATGAATATGCAAGTTGATGGTTTGAAGAGAAGTAATGTTGAAAAAAAGGAGTTTGGAGCTGTTACCCAAGACAGTATCTTGACATTTGTCACTCACAGCGGTTCTGCCTCATAAAGCTGTGAATACAAGAGAACTCGTCTGACTGTTTCATTCTTAGCACTGACACTGATTTTAGTGACAAAATTATTCCTTCTTCTTTTGACTGTAAATGCCCCTCCTTATAATAATACCTGTGTGACTGTTTATAGAGGCAAGCCAATCCAAATTAGCTGGCCTAACAAAAAGCATGAGAAATCCTATACAGCAACTACACTCCACGACACCAGGCCCTACTTGGTAGAGGCCAAACAGGCCAACTTCCCTCTTTCTACTAGCGTGTAGACCAGCTTTGGAGGAGAAAGAGGGAGAAAAGTAAATAACTTCAAATATTACCCAGAGCCCTCCTGATCCTGAGCTTTGTGCCATCTCCTGTCACCACCTTCCCGTCTGGAAGCATAACCTCACAGAAATAAATACCATGGTCACTGGTTGTTACATTGAGGATCACCAGGGAGGCATCCCCTTGGGACAAGTCACCACTCATGAAAACCCTGGAGTTATTTGGCAAAACGGTCATGTTGTTTTCTAGCAGGTCCGTCTGCCCCTTTTCATCTTCTTTGTACCACTTCACCACCAGGTCAGTCAGGAAGGGACGTCGTGGACTGTTAAAGTGACAGTTTAAGACCACAGTTTCACCCTCTTTGGCTTTTTCCTTGGCTGGTGTTTGAGTCACCAAAAGGTTCCATGGCTCAGTTGTTGTCAACAAAGAAGGTTGTGCTGTTATATGAGTTACAGCTGCATCCTCCTTGCTTGCACTTCCACCACTAACACCAATATCTGTACCAGGAAAGAGAAAGAAGAGGAGGGTTGAGGGTGGTAGATGATAAATCTTCTAGCTGCTCCTGACCTCTAACCAGCACAAAGAATGGCTCCTGGAATTATGACTTGAGGGTAGTCTCTATTATGATGATAGGGATTTTTTTGCTAGTTTCTGCTTAGATTATGTTCATGCATACAGACTGGTCTTTTCCTGACCCTCAGTTCCTTTCTACTGCCATACCAGAGGAAGATTAATGCCATTGTCCAATGGCTTTGGGTGAAATTTAGAGTTCATTCAGCCACATTTCCACCTAGAACACTAACGTCTTTCTTCCTGCCCCAGACAGTCTCAACTGCTTGTGAGGCAATGCAAAAAATTCACGTACCTTTACACACAGACAGCTCTGTTCTGACAAGTACAGTGAATATGTCTGCATCCTAATGCAACTGCCTGCATCCCAAAAAAATAACATGAGCTTCTTAGAAGTTTTGGCATGCAATTCCAGTTTCAGGATAGGAAATCTTGAAATTGTGAGAAGAATCTCCATTGCCAGAGACTGAACCCCCAGCAGAGGCTGTCAGCCACCTGGGGGATGGCACTTTAGCATTCTGTGGGTACCGATACTGAGGGTGACACCTATTCTCTGTGAAGGAGCCCCATTGTGCTGTTACCCTTTGTTAGAAAAATACGGACAACACATCTGTAGTAGAGATTTAAACCTGCCTTCTCTCACTCAGCTGTTAATTGTAGTATCGAACAGCCTTGAGCTAAGAGTAGTGTGAGTGGATCTCATTTCTGGAAACAAGCTTGGGCTCAGAGATGAGGGGAATAGTTGCTGTCTCAAAAAGAGGGAAAACAAACTCTTAAAAATAAGCCAACAGCTGTCACCAAGAGTTCAGACCAATTTTTGGAAAAGTTCCTTCTGTTGTTTCATTTTCTTCAAGTGAAATAGTCTCCCGTCATACTAGTCGGTGCCTTCTCAAGGGTTGCAGACCATTCCACAGTGAAGGTCTTGCCTTTCCATTGTCTTGAGTCTTCCATTGCCATCCAAAGGGTGTGAAAGGCTATTGTCTGGTTCTGGTAAAGCTTCACAATAACAATAGCCTCTCTATGCTGGGGGACAAATGTCTCAAGGCAATGGAAAACCAAACCCCTTGATGACTGGTTTGAGAGTTACTTGAATGGCTCCTCTAGGCAGGCTTGTACACAAAATCATAGTTGCATTCATAGTTATTATTATTTATGACTTGTATGGGAGTAGCACTGACAACTTATGTCAGACAGCAGGGCTCTGTTGTTCTAGGTGCCTTATAAAAGGATGGTGTACGGAGCTTACAGTTTAAATATCAGACGAGAGATAACTCATGGATGCAAAAATATAGAAAATAGAAGCTGGCTATGAAACTAGGCAACAACTTAGCATGTGAAATCCCTTCAGAGCTGTTCGGTGCTCTAGGCTTTTATCTCAATGTCAAAATTTTGCCCTTGTAACTGGAATACTCTGTTCATTAACCATTATCTCCACTGGATACTGCTGCTCTAGCTAGAGCAGTATGAGCTGCTGATACCTTGTTTTCAAGGAATGGCCACAGAAATTTTTCTCCACTGTAGCTATACCATACACACTGTAGCTTTACCATACACACCCTCTGCAACACAATTATAATTTTTATTCCTTTCAGTGATGTAAAGGGTCTCATTATTACACAGTCACTTCGTGGCATAAAGAACAAAACCGAGCAGGAAACAATGTGCTTTGATGTTGCATCTGCTCAAAATAAGTTTTATTTGCACCTCCTGTCATGAAATAACTGGCCTTGGCATCTGTGTTATCCCACATTTTTGATTCAATACATATCATGTAACTTACAGATAATCAGAAAAATGAAAACACAAGAGGAGTAGGCTGTATCATTTCACCTCAGCTCTGTTTGGGGGTTTCACTGAGAAGGTCATAGCAGAGCCTCTCTTTCTTTCTCTCTTTCTTTCTCTCTTTTCCTCTTTCCCCCTTCTTTCCCTCTTCTTTCCCTCTTCTTTCCCTCTTCTTTCCTTCTTTCTCTCTCCCTTTTTCTCCCTCTCCCTCCTTCTCTCTCCCTTTCTCTTTCTCTCTCTCTTTCTCTCTCTCTCTTTCTCTTTCTCTCTTTCTTTCTTTTTCTTTTGTAAGGTTGCAAAACTGGAACATACTAGTTCACTGGCACTCAAATACACAATGCCCTTATCATATTGGCATCTGGGAGCATACCATGCCAAATGCTTTGTTGACTCTGTTTCAAAGCTCTTTTTAAGCCAATCACTTCATTAGCAGAGTGATGTGTAGGTCCCAAGCCACAGAGGTTGTAGGGCTCAGTCCCAATGGAGAGGAATGCAAGGCTTTTCCGTGAAAGCACTTGAGCTAGACACAGTCCAGAGAAATACAGCATGGATGATCTTGTCATGACCTGGAAAAATGGTTAGATGATCTAATAGTTCATTTTTGATATGAACTCGGTAGTTCATGACCAGTTTTCAACAATGGAGGGGAGAAAGCTCTCTGGGACTCCCTGTAATGTGACAGTGTGGCCCCATATTTGCCGGTACTAGTAGGGCACCTCCCCTTTACGTAATCTGGAGGTTGATACTTTCCATTGTAAGGCTGTATGGTTGGTTGTGAATGAGAAATACATGAGGCAGACTAGAGGAGGTGGGGGGACAAAAGGAAAGAATAAAATACACCTGTGCTCCCTTCCAGTCCTGGAGCCTTTAACTTATTCTTTGGTGTCTGGAGTAAACCTGAGCAGCCCTGCAAGCTTGTTCTGCCAGCTGCCAACAGCATCAGGGAATCAAAATGTTGGGTGGAGGTTAGCACAAAATTTGCCCTTCCTAGTTGAGCCTCCTCTCCTTTGTTCACATACAATACATGGAGGAGAGGCTGAGGACAAATAGGGCTTGATTTCCAACCCACCCATGAGAGGATAAATCCTCTCATGCTGGAATGACCATTTTTCAGATTTTTTTTTGCTTTAGAGCTCAGCTTCACACTCAGCTGGTGCCATGAGGGTGCTCTACAAGCTGTATCCAGCTCCCAGTCGTCTATGATTAAGTGATCAATGACTGCACATTGCTCATCTTAATTTATATGACTTTTGCCCTGGACTGAGGTTGGCTTTCACAAATGGATATGAATAACTACCTTGTGATGATAACCGGTTGCTAATACATCAGAGAACCAAAATAGAAATGAAGCTTCTAGCAATGATGATACACAGCCCTTCATCTTGAAAAAGACAGGCAAACATACTCTCTCTGAACATTTGTATTAGCTAAACAGGAATGTATCAATAAAGAAAAACGTGTTTTAATGTAGTACACAACACTAGATAGTTTTCCCGCATCCAGAGGAAACCCTCAGCAGAAAGCTGCTTTTTGAAAAAAAAGAGAACCCCTCAAGCCAAACTCTAGGAATAAGCTATATTTCTTCTAATTAAGGAAGGTGGTTTAGTACTCACCCACCAGCAGGAAGAGGAGGAATGAAGGCATTGCAGATCTATAGAGCTTCCCAGTGTGCTGGCTCATAGCTGCTGAAGTATATGGCCTCACTGTCTCTCCCTCCAGTAGCACGGGTGAAAAAATATGTGTGTGTTATTGCAACAGGACCTCACATTCTGCCCAGTGAATGTCATGCTTACTAAAGTTACCACAGCTCCAAGCTCACAGTGGTCTGTCTACTGCCTGGATGACAGCCACATTTGAAGTGACAACAATGACTTCCTGGGGGCTGTTCTGATCTCTCCCAGAGAAGATGCCGAAAATGCTTGTGGAGAGAGCAGAGGGAAGATTATCTGTTGTTTTTCGCTTTGGCCTTGTATAAACCAGAACTCTGGGCTGAGTACAGAATATCCAGGTATTCGAAAGGAGACCTTTCTTCTGCTTAACCCCTCCCTAGTGGAGGTGAGAAGAAAAAGACCATTGGCTTAATTTTCTGAGCAGCTGGACTCCTTACATCCTAATACACCATGAGAGGAAGTCACAGGAATTCAGTATCTTTGTGGCTATACGCACACAGTGTTTATAGGTGAAATGTAGTCCCCAAAGTATTTTTTTTCAGTGTGGAACAAGTCCCTTTGCACCAAAAGTTGATTACTTAAACCCCATTTAAGTAAAGCTCGTCCATGCCACCAGGGTGGAGGGGAAAACTGCTAAGGCAGGTGGCCTGTCTGCAAAACTAGTGCGGGTGCTCTGGAACAGTCTCCGTTTACACAAAGGTACAAACACAGCGCTGCTTTGTGGGAAGAGCTGCAGCAGCTCCAAACCCCCACCTGTAGCATCTCACCCTGCTAGCTGTGCTACTGCTATACCAAGCAGGTGCCTCTCTCTGCTCTCACTAGCTGTCAGACACCTCTTCCCTCAGGCTCAGGACCAGGGATTATGGCACACCTTATCTAAGGACTTTGCATATCTTTAAGACTCTTCAGATAATGGAATTGTACTTGAGTATCCAGTAAAGACTCAACTCCCGAACCCCTTAAAACACATACAAAACACAATTCAGCTGAGAGAGGCATGAGTATTTCTGCTTTTCTTTGCCTTTGAAAGCAAAAAGGACCCCCAAAAAGCCCCCACCACACCATAAGGAAATCTGTCATCATGCTACTGTCACATGGCTTTCTTGAATAGACTTTTAATAAATTCCGTGGTCTGCATCTTTGCTTGTGGATGCTCCACAATAACTGCTTAAAAAAATTCCACACCTGACTTGCAAAACTCTGCTGACCAAACAACGTAAAGAGAAACAACCCATTCCTAAGTCACCACTTGTTGCTCTAGCTTTGATGTGGTGATGCCTCTATCAGGGAAAGTGAGATAAACTAGAGGAAGTATGTCTAAAGGAACCTAAAAGGGAAATATTTCTTCTCTGAAATGGGTTGGGAGAGTTGGAAGACCTGGGATTACCAGGCAGGAATCACTCCAAAGTAAATGAAGGGAACAAAGTAAAAGAAGGGAACTGGGACCAAGTGCAGAGCAACACAGCACTTCAGCAGAAAGCTGGAAGGTAGATTGTGAGAGTACTTCTGAAGGAAGTACTGACAAAGTGTTAGTGAGAAAAACCAACATATCTATGAAAGGAAAAAGTCAGAGGAGTCAAAAACAATCAAGAGTTTGAGGAGGGAATAGCCAGGAAAGTCAAAGACACCTAGCCGATCAAGAGGAGCAGGGACCGAGTTAATGGCTTAGAGTACTGGCCTGACTACGTCAGAAAAGTCAGCGTGGGAAGATGGAGCTTCACCAAAGGCATTCCAAACAGTGTCTGATTTAAACCCAAGTATTTGGTGTGTTTCTAAAAAAAACCTTCAAGAGTGTTTTGATGGACATACTACCGTTGTTCCTGCAAATGCTGTTTATCTTAATTTCATGCTGTAACAGCAATTCTCTTGTGAATCCTCCATTAAACAGGACATGCCTGAGCAAAACTGTCAGGCCAGCCAGCTTTTAACTGAGGGAATACAATGGGGTTTTAGTGTTGCTGGCAGCCACCAGTTGGATGTGAAGCTTCTCCCACTTGGATAACCCAGTATGATACAGAGAGAATCTCAACTTTTGGGCAAAAAGAAAAGTACATTGGTCCCCTGAGGGTTGTTGAAAAAAGCCTGAAAAAATTTGAACTTCAGAGGTCTAAATCAAGATAGCAAGCAACAAAAATGAAATAAAAAACACATTCATTTTTGTACTGGCCATAACTATGACTCACAGTTGGTGTGTTACAGCTCTCCTGTCTGGGCTGATGGCTGGGAGGGGATGTCAACCACCGGGACTTCTGTCACCTTTGCTAACACACCGGTGGGCAGGTATCATAGAGGCCAGAGATGTCCCTCAAACCACTTTCTGGGGAAGGAGTGACAGAAAAGGAACAGCAAAAAGAAACAGCGCTGCCAGGCCAGGCCGGTCTACTCCTCCTTCCCTCAGCTATTCATCCAGCCAGCTACCCAGTAAGCTAGAGGTTTCTTTTAATGTCACAGGGCTTTTTTATTTTCCCTCCTTCAAGGTGTCCTGAGGGCATAAACCTGCAACCCATCACCGCTCCACCTAGGTCCCCTAATTTGAGGGTCACCGTTTGGTGCTAACTTGGGAGTCCAGCTTTTCAAACCCCTGGGCGCTCACAGCGTGGGCAGAAACTACTTGGCTGTGCTCGGCAGCCATAAAAACGAGAGCCTGGGTTTCCTGAGATGAGTCCCCCACCGTTTATTTCCGTTATTTTCCACCCCACCCCGGCTCGGCCTGCGGCCGGCCCCCACGACGGCTGCTGAGGAACGGCGGGCAGGCTTTCCTTCCCCTCTCCCCCCCTAGGTGTCCCCCTGGAGCGGCCTCTCGGCGAAATTTTGCGCTGAACCCCAAATCCCCCTCGTCAGATTTAGGAACTGTTTTCACTCTCCGGACGCTGTTTTAACCCACTGCCGGGGCGTTGCGCAAGGGGAGGGCGGCGGGGCTTTCCCTCAAGAGGGAGGCAGATAACACGCACCCCCACCCCCCACTCCCCCGATCCCCGCAGCCAGGAGTTTTTCCTGCCACAGTCCTCAAACTTTCCACCGGTTCTGAGGCTTCGTAATTAACCCTTCTGGAAGCCGCTGAGGGGTTTCCCGAGCTGGCCGAGGAGGGGATCAGAGCTGCCGTGGCCCTCTCCAGTCGTCCCCCCGCCCTCGACGGCTTCCCCTCCTCAGTAGCGGCGGAGCCGCTCGCCCTTGGCAACCGCCTCGGGTCGGTGCCCCGCGGCCCGGCCGGCGCCTGCCCCTTTAAATGGCGGCCGCGGCCCCGCCGTGCGCCCCGCTGAGGCAGTTAGCGGGCGCCGCGCCGCCCTCGCCCCCCTCCATGGTAAGCGCTGCGGTCTGCGCTCTCCCCGCCCGCCCCTCTGGCCCCGCCAGTGGGCTCCATGCCCCCGGCTGTTGGCCCGCCGCCGCGCCGACCCCCGGGCAAAAGCCGGGCGGCGGCGGGCTGCGCAGGTAGGTGGGGGGCGGGCGGGAGCCCCGTTCCTTCCCCCGGGGGATGGGACGGGACGGGCGGGCCGAGGCCCGGCGGCGGGGCGGCCCCGCGGGCAGCGCTGGGAAGCCCTGCCCGGGGGCGCGGGGCCGCCTCTCCGCCGCCACCCCCATCCCCCAAAGTTTTTAGGGGCACGGCCCAGGGTGGCCCCGCCGGCGCTGCGGGCCCCCGGTGAGGAGGGGCGGGCTGCGGCCCCCGGAGGCAGGGTGCGGGCTTTCGGGTGCCCGGAGCCTCCTGGGGAGAGACCCAGCCCCGCTGCGGGGTGGCGGCCGCTGAACTCCGGCGACATGGTGGGTCGGGAGCGCCACGCCCGCGGCACGGACGGGTCCGTGGGCTGCGTGGGAAGGCGGGGCGGTGGAGCGGCCGCGGGTGGGGGTTGCAGCGAGTCGTGTTTGCGTGGAAGACCTCCGGATAGCGGCCCTTCTCTTACGCCGCGCAGCGTGGGGTGTCTCCTCGGGGTGGTGAGGGGGACTCTGTGTTCTGTGCCTTCCCTCGCCCCAAGCCTGGGCCGCGGGCTGGGCTGGGGCCCCGGGGGAGCGCTGGCCTGCTGGCGCGGTGGTCGCGCCCCTGCCCGCATTGGTTCGGTTTTGGGTCGTTCTGGACTTGAAGCCCAACTTTGTCTTTTACTGGTGGATCCTGTAGTGCAGGTGGTGGTAGTTATTGGTTCGGGCCCTGGACTGGTTTTGTCCCAGTTTGTTCGGTGGGTTGAGACAAGTGTCTTTCTGTGGCCCAGCTTCCCTTTGTAGAGTAGAACCGACCTCCCAAGTGAAGAATATTGATATCAAGGGAGAGTGGTACAGAAGAGTGCTTATCTTTGTAAGTGTTATGGGTAGAAGTGCTTGCCTCTGAAGAGTTGCCCTTGTATGTATGTATATATATGTACATATATGACAAAATTTATAGTGTAACATTAAATATAAATATTTGATGTATTTGTATAATAATATTATACGTAAGTGCTCTGGTAAATGCCACACCTGCATGTCCTTTCTCAAGTTTTGAAAGGTCCCACAGGTTCTAGAGACATGCTGCATGTCATGCACTGATGTCTCATGTTGATGTTATTCCAGCTCTAAATGTCCGTGCAGCTTCAATGTGCAAGTTGAGGGGCTGCTGTGGAAATAAAATACTCTGATAAAAATGTAAGTAATAATTAAATATAGTATACTCTGGACAAAACGTAAAATCAATGAAAAGACTGTCAGTGGGAAGTTTCCATGCCACTTGCTTGGTGAAACTAACATGTCAAGTTTCATTTAATATATAGTTGTTAAGTGGATTAACCGTCGTCTTATTTCACCTTTCTCCTCTGTTGTTGAATTACATACCTTGCATCTTTGTTCACAGGAAGTTCATGAAGTGGATCATGGTCTTATTAGCCAGCTACTTGCTGATTCAGAGGAGACTCTTAGTTCGTGCACAGAGAAAATGCAGGGTCCTGCTCAATACAGCTGGAGTGCTGACTGGAGCTTTTGGGTAATGTGTTTTATTTTTCTTGTAATTTGTGTTTTTTAATAAATATAATATACATATGTTTTTATGTATTTGTGCATATATACTAGCTTTATGTCAACAATTCTCAAGTTGCTTTGTAGTCATAAATTAGTAAAGTGTTCTCCACCCATGTAGTGAGCTAGGTAATTTTATCATTATCAGCTTACTAAAGTGTAAAGTGAGACTGAGGGGGGTGTGTGAATTTGTTTACCTGATGTCATGTATCAAGTTAGTGACAGGGCTTCTGGCTTCTGTGCCCAGTCCTATCTCCCAGTTACTTCAATGGTTCATTAACCTATCTGATGTCTCTTTATGCCTTTAGTAAGACAGGGTTGGTTGATGCCTTTTAACAGTAAGGGCTGAATTTTGATTCTCAGTGTTAGGTAGTACTTCTGATGTGCTTTCCTAGTGTCTGTTTTTTGTCAAGTAAACATATTCGTTTACCAGAAAAGTAAATAAGCTTCCTGTGTTCAGTGTAAAGAATGGGATTTGAGACTAAGAAGGGCAGAAAGGAGGGGTTTAATTTTGCTCCTCTCCAGGGGCATGCCTCACTGAAAGTGGAGGGTGTAATAATAAATGCTGTCTTTAATACTCTTGTCATGCTTTTGATAAATTTCTCTCTCTCTTCTTCCCCCCTCCCCCCCCCCCCCCCCCCCCCAATGCCATGAGAGAAGATAAACTTACAGGTGTAGACTTAGAGCATATTTTTGCTGTTAGTTTAGTGGATGGGTTGCTGCTGTTAGATAGGAAAGGGGAACACCTGTGTGTGTGGAGCCACAGGCAGGCTAATACCTGATATCATGAGATGTTGATTCCCTTCCTGACAGCTCTGACAGTCTGACTCAGGTGCTACATCAGGTGGCTCAGTAAATTGGCGTGCTTCAGCTTGTGCATAGGAACATCATCTAGACTACTGTGTCCTTGTCCTGATGAGGCCATCAGAGTATCCATTGTGCTCAGCAGGTGAAAGATTAAGTAACTAGCTAAGGCCGTAGTGAATCTGCGACAGAGCTGCGAACACAACTGGGGGGGGTCAGATTTCCCAACTCCTTATTTATAAACCTAGCTTGTATGTCTCTTCATCCCTCCTGTTCAAACTCAGCAGATGTCCTAGTGGTCAGAACATTGATTTTTGCATCTCAGGCCCTAGCATAAACTTCCTCCAAAACGCGTGTGTACTTTTAAACTGAGCAACGGTAGTCTGGAGCCAATGGAAATGGGACAGGCCAAATGAATCGCAGTAGGTCATAGAATTATGTTGCTAGACAATGAGTGCTTGTATCGTTCAGTATTTTCTCCACTATCCCTACAGCGACAAAGGTTATACAGAGCCGTCCTGCCTGTGCCCGGCTGTATCTCTGTACTTGATAGCAAATCGTGCTTCGCAGGCATGGTAACTGCCAGCTATGCTCTCATTAGATGGCAAACTAGACTGTGTAAACTAACTCTTGGTGGTTTGTATACAGCAGTTAATGCAGTTGGTAGTCTATGTGAGGAAGAAACTGTTTAGGTTTTGGGGCTAGTTTGTTGGACTTGCAGTTAGCACCTCAGTCTTTCCTTAGTAAGCTTGACAATCTAAAATAAAGTCAGTCAAGTATAATATGTGAAGAATATAACTGGCTTTGCATTTTTAGGTTTGAGACGTGTGCTGAAGGTTAGAAGTTTCTTTGAGCAGAGCTTTAGGTGTGTGTCTGCTCAGGGTATTGACCTGAGGTATTGCACCTCACAGTGCTGCTTTCTGCTTCCCATAGTAATGTGTGCCTGTAACTTCAGGGGAATGGGATTCCTCAGTGCAGTGACAGCTGCTAAGAGAGTGTGAGGTGTTTTCCAGCATGATTAAATGGTTGCCTTCTGTCTATGGTTTATACTTCAAGACCTCAGTATTTGTTTGAAGTTAGCATTTATTTGGTTCTGCAAATATTACCTTGCAGTTAAAACAAAGGAATTGTGTAAATACTTGTCTCTTGCAAGTCAGTGCTGTGGCTTGTAAATTTCTAGCTATGCTGTTTATGTTGCTGATTAGTTTTAAAAACCTCTATCAGTATGGTGATAGGAGGCTGTGGTACTCATTTTCTCAGCCTCAAGGGGACAGAACTTAGAAGTAGCAAGAGACAGAAAGTCACAAATTCATAGGTGCAAATTAAGATCTTCTAATTAAAATGTTATGTCATTGGCACCTTGCCCTGCTGCTGTAGACAGAAAATGTGTTTTAATAACTTGCATGGTTGATGATCAGCTGCTGAGTATATAAACAAATCATTAAAACTCTCTAAATACTGAGTCATAGTAAATGTGTAGGTGATAACATGGAAGGCACCTTGTTGCAGTGTGCAAAGCATGTGTCACTAACATTTGGCAAAGGATGATCTTGATGTCCTGTGGCAGGCGTGGATTTGTTATGCTCCTTCCTACTCTTAAGTCAGTAGAACTAAGGAGTTACTACAACAGCAAGGCTGGCCTGCAGTAGCATCCAGGGATCAGCTTTGGTTGCCTGGGTTGTTTGCTTTGAGAGGCTGCATGTTTGACAGCTTTGGTTTGCTCCAAGGATTCGTTTCTTCCAAGTAGGTACTCTTGCTTCTGTGATAGAAACCAAATGTGGATGTTAGAGCCTGACTGGTTTGACTTCAATTTTTCATGGATTTGAGTGGGAGTAGGCAGTTGTGCCATGCCTCTGGAAGTCAGGCCAGGTACCTTGAATGCTCAATAGGTGCTGTGAGCACATGTAATTAGTAGCAAGCTTGGGTTGGGAGCTTCTGGGATATAATCTCTTTTCTGATGAGGATGAGTGGGGAGAAGGAAGGGTAGCAGAAAAATCAGCAGGGAAGGAAGAAAAGAGAATCCTACTACACGTAACTTTCCCCATCTCAAAAAAAATAGTTTGGATAGCTTGATTGAAAAATTTTGAGAAAGAATTAATTTTCTGACTACTGTAAGCAATTCTTAAACTGGTAGTGTTAATAACTGCTGTTTTTAAGGTGTACTTTTTTGCGTTGGGTTTCTTTTGTTGTGTGGTTTTGGTTGGTTTGTTTTTTTTATGATCATTCCCTGGAAGTGGACAAAGCTAGGTTCTTATAACCTTACTGGAGGAAGAAAAAAGCTTGCTTGCAAACTTAATCTCAGGGGTTTTCCTCTTTACTGGAACCTGCACCTACTTTTGATTAAATGATTCTAGTTTTGGCAACTGCAGATAGAGATGATGAAAGTCAAAGATGCTTTGGAAATTAAGTTACATCTGGAAGCCCTGTCTCAAGATTCTGAATTAACTTTTTTTATCCTTTTGACACTCTTCATACTGAAATATAATTAAATTTAATATCCTGGGAAGAAGAAACTTGGGAAAATCTTAAGTGTTAAGTTACTGTAATGAAGAAGGTAAAGGTGAATGAGGAAGCTAATGAAAAGGATCCTTCTATCAAAAGTGAGGGTTTTCTCTCAGGGGACTCTAGCTTCTCTTAATAAACAGTCAAAGAAAGTTCACATTTGTCTACAATAAGAAGAATGCCTGTGGAAAGAAAGAACAAAAAAGTAAGTCCTTCCCTTGCAGTGAAAAGGTAGGTGGAAATTGTTGAAATCAAATGAGTATCTCTCCGAAAACTGCTTTTATCTGGATGGTTTGTTTAAGAATTTGGAAATGTGAGGTGCCAAAAAGGCATTGGAAAGAAAATAATAAAAGAGGCTTTAGAAAAGCCACTTTGATTGCAATGTAACGTCAGTTTAAAGGGTTGGTTAGTGTGAAGGAGCAAGAAGCAAATAAATAGTACAGTGAAAAGTGGAAGTAAGCCTCCTATTTTTCATAATACAAGAACAAGTGCAGATGCACAAGATTTGGAAAAGGATTTTGAATTCTGACAAACATGGATTTGGTTTCTGTGAGGAAGAGCTAGTCTGTGGGAGCGTGTGAGAATATGGATGCCAAGAGTGTGATAAACATATATGACTCAACCCTGCACAGGAGGGATGCAGATACACATTACAACTTGAAAGATAACTTTTTGCAGCACAGATAGAAGTTTGGGGCCCAAGACTAGTAAGGGTTAGATGAAATATTTCTTGCATCTATAGTTGTTGGAATGCTCCTGCCACCTTTCTCTGACTAATGTTCACTCTGGGAATGGTTTACTGGGCTTGTTAAATCTGTGCCTGTGTTTTGGCAGACTGATATTTAAGGTTGCTTCATCTCCTGTGTTGTGTATTTGGTATGTTACTTCTGAAGAAAGCTTTTCTCATCTGTGCCTCTGAATGCATGTGTTGTGAAGGAGAGACATTATAGCTTGTGACATCAGAGGAGGATTTTTAGCCTCCTTTTTATTTGCTGGTATGAAGCAGTCTGCTAAGGAGGATGAGAATTGGATAAATGCTGTAGGTCTCTGAAGAGAATAAAAATCTTAAGCACAATTATGCTGTTTTTTCTGAAATGTCATAACTTCAGTATAGTTTTTGCTGTACTTGTAGCACTGGTAGTTTGTTTACCTATCTGGAATTTCTAGAATAGGTGCTTTTTTTTATAGCCCTGTGATAGCATTAATTTATACAGAAGCAGTGTTTTAGAATAGTAGGAAAAGGTAAACTGTAGTTCTGACTAGCCCTTGAATATGGCTGATGAGGCTGAAGTGTTTTTCTCACTTATTTTCACACTGGGAATCTCTATTGCTTTTGATGCAGCTCCAAACTGAGCACTTGAGTAGATCTGACTGCCATTGAGTTTCAGCCTGGTCTTAAAAACTGGCAGTTGGTGCCCTGTCTAAATAAGCTTTCCCCAGCTGCAGCAGTGGGAAGTTTTATGTAATATGAATTACTATTACGCACACCTAAATAACTAGTCTAGAATCTGAAAGTTAAGTTTAATAGATGAGGAAGAAAATACTTCAGATTTCTGTGATTTACTTATTTTGTAAGTCACTGGGAGCAAAACTGTCAGAAATGCAGTATAGTTCAGAAAATCAGCATGAAGTTGGTTGAATTATGATATCCATTCAATGAAAGAGGAGTTCATAGCTTATGAAGTGAAAGCTTTGATAGCAAATGTAGTAGATGGGAGTTAAGCTCTTTTTTATTCTTTGGTTCGGTTACAGCTTTGTTGTTCAGTATTTCTGCAAAGAAGCAGTGGTGTAACATTCTTATTCCACTCTGCTACAGGTGAGCTACTTGCACCCCTTTGGAGGGAAAGACAACAGGTAAATGAAACTGTATAGGATGTGGTTATTTAGTGATACATTTAATTAAGTCATTAGCAGCAACTAGGGGTAGAAAATTCTCCAGGACATGTTTAAGAAGAAAAAAATTCAAAACCTGAAATCTTTTGAGGTTTAGATGATTTGGGACACATATGTACCTATCAAAAAATATAAGAGCATTCTAGACAAGAGTATATGGCTTTTCTGGTAATGACTACGCTGGAAGTTATATTTTGTCTCATCCTACGTGGCAGATGCTTATGCACTAATTGAGCTATGTCAGGATTCTGTGGTGATATCAACAGTGCTTTAGAAATTACATGGAGTAAATGTTTGTGTTTTTTTTTTAGGTAGTGCTTTTTCTTATGAAGTTGCTTGCAGAGTCAGTAAAACCTACACTTGGGATATTCATGCACAAGCTTTAACTTTGGTAATTGTGTATTTGGATTGTGTATTTGTTATGGCATCCTCCTAAAGCCCCTAGGAAACTGATGGATAAAGTCATTCAGGACTTCAGCTTGCTCATACCACTTCTCAGTTTCTCCTTCTGTTTTCTGCTATGCCTACCCGCCAGGACTCAAGATATCACCCCTCGTTCAGAATGAGTGGAGGTATGTGATCATGAACCATGGGGTGTATGTAGCTCTGATCAGCTTGTGCTGATATATGTCTCCCAATAGCTGACCCTTTATCTTCCATTTTTGTATGAAGTTCAAGAAAAATTATGTATGGCCTGTCTTTGAGAATGGTTCAATCAAATCTGGTAGCATCTTTTAATATAGAAATGACTAAGTAAAACCTATGCTTGGTTCCAAGGTGGAAAAGGAAGCAATCAAATTATATATTTCATAGGAAAAATAGTTTGGGGTCAGTTGCTTGTTGAGTGTGATTCGCTGTGTCATTTCAAATGCAGTAGGGCTTAGTGATATGACTAGTGTAAATTATACCAGCACAGTTAATGTAGTTGGCTGCAGTCACTACTGCATTAACTGTGTAACTACTGTTGTAATTTGTCTAATATGCTCCTACAGGTTGTCATCATAGTCCTGATCCAAAATATTTGTGTATCCTTCTATGATTTGCTGAAAAGTAAAAGATCAGTTATGAAATCTGAAGTGCTAAGTGAAAGTAGAATAAATCTTTTGAAGTCATATTTTTCCAAAATATATCTTGTTAGCACTCTTACTACCAAGAGGATTGTTTGTTTTCTTCATGACCTTTTCTCTGCCCAATATTTGGGAACTGTTACTGAACTTAAACACAGATTGGAGATACCAGAGTCCAGTTCTGGGAGAGGAAGGAGGGAAAAGTGCAACTGAGGTATACCATGATTTTGCTTCTGTGTTTAGCTACTTTTGTATTAAGTAATGTTGGTGGGACCTTGTTGCAGGTAAGGAAGCTGAGAGTTCGGGGGTAATGTCTTGTAGCTACTTTATTGTATGAGGTCCTCATTGTCATATGTGTGTGGTGTCTGTCCAAACACACCCCAACCCACACACCCCCTCCCCAGTCTGGATTTTTTTCCCCTAATTATTCAGTGGATCAAATAAGTCTAAAGGTAAGCAGTCTGAATTTTTTTCATTACTTAGGCGGTCTACAGTGAAAGATCAGGTGAAGGAACAGATGTTCTTAACAAATGACGTTGGCTAATTGTTTCACACACATGCTGTAGGAAGAAATATGAGTCAGATGAAACTGCTGTTCAGAAAGGAATGTATTTTTTATCCTAAAGGAAGTCATCTTGACTGAGCTTTTAATTGCCATTGCATCATGTTAGTTAGTACACTTATGGTTGTTGAAACCTGGACAATGTAGTTACAGGACTTGAAATTAAACTGGGGAGCAGACAAATTATTTGAGCTAAAGGATAACTTGGTGTTGGGAGGATGACAAACTAATTTTAATTGCACAATGTTAAAATAGGAACTGCGGAGTTTATACAAACACACTTGTTTTATTTGTGTTAAGTTTGTTTTAGAACTTGATGTATCACAGGATTTTGGGGGTATTGGTTTTTAATCCCTTAAATCCTTGAAAAAAAGCCTTTTTTAAAAATACCCTTAGTAATTTTATCACCAATCCTGTGATAAAGTTACTTGAAAAAAAATTGCTTGAATCGTACATCTTTGAAGTAGGGAAAGTAGGTCCAGGTCCACATTTTTTCCCCTAAAATGAGAAGGAGCTAGGTACTTAAGACTCTCGTGAACTTGGCTTGGACTAGTGCCTTGGGGAGGCAGCATGGGACATGGTCTCTGGCAGAGGCATTATAGGTGTAACTTTACTACCAGGTCCAAAGAAGTTATTGTCAGCTTCGGATGGTATTGATGAGGATGTTGGCTAAATCTGAGATTGGAGCATCTTGCCTCCTGGAAAAGCTAAAAGCACTTTAGTTTCCAGTTCAGAGTTGGGGAAGATGTTTTTCTGTGGAAGTGTCCAAATTGAACATTTTGTGTAACCTTCTTATTTAAAATGTAAATGTTTTTCATCCCAACTGTGAGTTACTTGGTAGCAGTTACATATATAATTGTATTTGAAACTGGAATTATCAGCCTTATTGCTAACTGCAAACTTAGACTCAGGTGTTTAATCAGCTGAATGTTGTGTTATAAACAGGAAATGCACTTAAATTACTGTATGCTTATGCTACTTCTGAAGCGTGAGTTACATTGGTACTCAGGCTTTTGGGAGGGCCTTTCCGGGATCACCTGGAGTCCTCTCACTGTCTTTCTGATGTAAAGAAATCGCCAATGAATATTTTTCTGCATAGATTTGCCTTGCAGTATCTTGTTCTGCTTTGGGATTCAGGCAGAGATTCCTTCTGATGTATCCTAGCTTTGCTTTGGGAAGGCAGAAGAGTTGCCTGTTTTACTGGTGAAACTAGTTCCTGCTATTTACGTACTTAGCTGATCTTGACGACAGAACTGCAGGCCATCTAAAGCACCACCACCCAGCTAGGTGCACAAAGACAACGGCTTAATCCTAATGAGCAGCTGTAGCTGGCAAAATGACAAATTGAATATAGTGGGGCCATATTTATCTTCTCCTTTTAGACATTGAGCTTTAAATCTGATTATAGGAGTGATTAAAATGCCTTGAAATGCGTTTTTCTGTTTCTTCTTTTGGCTTTTTCTGTAGAGCTGTGCTAGGACAGGGATCTGTTTCCTGCTGTTGAGTGAGTCATTAGCTCTATCTTCAGCCAAGTGCCCAAGGGGATCAACCTGTAGGAGGCTGGGCCTTCAGTGAGGGAGGTGGATGCAGCATAGAGACACTACAGGAGAAGAGCCTGGAGCTCTGAAACTGTATGTGTGTTGTGATAGCTTCTAGGGACCCAGTCTTGCAGCTGGGGATGGGTGGGTGGTGCCATGCAGCAAAGAGGGGCTCTGCAGCCCCTCGCTGCTGTAGTGGTTTGTGGTCTGTGTGAGGTGAAACTTGTATGCAGCCTGCTGTTCCCTGTGTAGTCCCCCTCACTTAAGAGAATGGTCCCGTATGCAAACTGCAGCTGGAGCCTGACTTCATTTAGTTATTTGCAGAAATGCAGCAGACAGATCCTAGGTAAGACAGGTGGAAGGGGACAGACAGCACAAAGAAGGCAGAGTAGATGTGTGCCTACTGTTTTTGTAGCAGGCAGAGGGGTCTTACAAGCATGCAAAGACCTATATGTCTTGCCTCAAAGTGTCTGCTCTGTGCCCACAAAGAAGTGGTGGTAGCATACTCATTTTGGGAGCTTGGGTGTGCATTAAGCATGCCCTGATCTCCTCCCCTCCCTGCTCTGGAGCTCAGACTGAGGAGGACTCTTAGCCATTGTTCGCTTTATAAGTCAAGCCACTGCTAAGTCTTGTGTAAGAGTAGATTTGGGTCCACACTGAGTTACCATGTATAGATGTACTCTAGCTTTAAGACTGGTGCACAGTAGGTCCATGGGCTGTAGCCTTCAGTGTTGCAGAGAGGGGGAGTGCTGGGCGTGGAGTGTTCCTTTCCAAGCTGGTGTTTCCCTGGTGATGGTGCTTTCTTCTGCTGTCCCCTTTGGGACTTTAGTGAACTTGAAATGACCTATGCCACTGCAGTCTGCCTCCCAAAATCTGTTTAGATGATAGCGGTTTTAGACTACAGCTGGGCAGCTCTGTGCCGTGCCCTGCCCTGCCACTTAAGTTTTCTTTGACCACTTGCTGCAGCATTTGTATGCAAGTTCTGCAAGGCTGGTGTGTTTCAGCCTGTTTTCCAAGCTGGCATGCAAGCAGAGGCTGGCAGAACACTAGCTAGCTCTGCTGGATGGTGTCCAGTACTGGCTCTGAGCAAGTGGGTGAGAGAGGGGGGAACTGTAGAGGCTGCCTGAGTGTTGGCCACAGATTTGCATGGGTTGGAACAGGCTGCAGGCAGCTGGAGGAGGAGGAGGTATGTGTAGGGGGTGTGTGTCTTCTGACTTTACATTAGCTTCATGCCTCAGTTTTATTTCTGAAATGGAGCATATGCTTTGATCCTCACTGTACATGTCAAACTTGAGATTTTATATCCAAATCAGAGCTGTTACGAAAGTGCATTGCCTTCACCACTTAAAAATGCTTTAGAACACTTATTTGCAGAAAGAAAGGACTGAATACTACAAAGCAATTTCTCCAGAATAAGCAGGGGATATTCTCAATCCCAACTACTTTTTTTTCTTTTCAGGGAAAAGTCTACAATACTACAAATGACAAGAGGCTTTCTTATTGTTGATAAGGAGGCCTTCTCAGCTGTAACATGTTCCCAGCAGGCTTATTTTTTTGTATGCTTGAAGTGTATTTCCTCCTGTGTTTGCAAGATGCATATTTGGTAGGTGCTGTTCCCTTTTGATAGAGGGTACTTGGGAAAACTGTATCCTGAGCTGTCATCTGGTAATGTGTATAGTTAAATTGCATCTCCATTGAGTGGAGAATAGAGCCCTGTGAGGTTAAATATAGACTTCGTTGGAATAGCTTCAGATGAACCCTGAATCAATGAAATGTAATGGCTAGTGAAACTGGGCTAATTCCAGTGTGATCTTGAAGGAGAAACTTGAGAATGGTCCTCATGTTCTAAACAGAAATACTTTGTTACAAAATTCTTCTAGACCTTGTCTACTGTTTTTTCTAAAGAAAGATTTTTTTTTTTCTTTAAATGTTAACTGGTTGCACAGTTTATAGGTGTTTGTTTGGAGAACTTTACATTTTTCATCTTTTTAAACATGAAGTATTTGAGTTTTCTGCTTGGGAAGGAAGCCAAATTTTAAAATTCTTCACAAAAATGATACTTTTGTTCTATTTCTAATTATATAACCTGATGTTAGCAGCATAGTTCCCAGTATATCATATGATGTTAAATTTTCTTGTCTGTCGAGATCGTGACAACTTTGATTGTAGATCTTGTAGGCTGTTTTCCAACCCGTGCTCCAATGTGATTTGATATTTGTACTTAAATAGGTAAAGCTCAAGTATGAGACCACCTTTCCTACTCTCAGAAGGGCAAGGTGGCTCATGAGGTGCAGGAGATGACCAGGCCTTTTGTGAGCAGGATTGCAGTTAGCTGAGTTCATGTCACACTGCGAGGGGGAAACGATTGTTAAGACAGGCCTCCCTGGTCAGTAGTCAACAAGAACTGCTTTTCAGAAAAGCAGGGTCTTACTATGTGCCAGGTCAATGATGGCTGATGAGACTGATGTCTGCAGTGGAGCTGGTGGGGGCTGGACTACTGTTGAGGTGCTGTGGGGCCCAGGACTTTTGATGTGCGTAGACCCAGTCTTTGAAATAAATAGGAGCAGTCTCCCTTTAGGAATTACCTAATTTGGTCAATTTCATGACACTGAGTGTCAAATACTTTGTAAGTGGGCATCCAGTATTTTAGTAGCTCTCCATAATTAAATAGTTCTGAAGAGTTTCTATATGGATTTTTTGGAAGCCACCGGTGTTAGTGGTAAATAATCTTAACATTTTTAGTGTGCCTGCCCATGCATCTGTGAGAACTAGTTAATAGTAATGCTCATTTTGGGGGTACTAGGGACTCTTGTCTTTAGCCTTGTTTATGGAATCTGATAGGATTTAAAACAAATAAACATGTAGAAAACAGAGTAACTCATGGCCTGTATTTCGGTATCCCTTCCTTGAAATTTTAGATGGTGTGCTTCCAACAGAAGAAACACATAGTTGCACCAAAATTCGTATTGGATGCAGCTCTGCCTGTAAACAGATGCCACTGAAGGAGAACTGCCATTGGTTTGTTTTCTGCTCAGTCACGAAGAAATGTTAAAATCTGTTTCTTCAATAGCCTCTGCAAATAAGAGGGGGGCTGGGCCACAGAAGGGGACATAATGACCCTAGTGCACAGCCATGTGCCTGTCAGTGGCCCACTGGAAGAACGCCCTGTGCTTATGAGATTCCCCTCTCCAGAGAAGTTAAGGGTGAATGAAGAAGAGCATACAAAGAATGTAGTAAAGTAGTCCTGGCTGCTTAAACTCTTCCCCCTCCCACTGTGGCCATGAGTTTGTTTCCATTTCCTTGAGAGAATGGGAACTTTTGGAAAGCAGGCTCCTAGGGAATACAGTGTCTGAGCCAATCCTGGCAACAGTTGCTTGCTTTTCTTTTTTTTTTTTTTTAATTGGTTGACATGTCTGATATGACCTATGAATTAAATACAACTCTGTGGATCATCAGGTATGATCAAATAGCTCCTTATTAAAAAAAAAAGTGGACACTGTACCCATCCAGTCCCAAAGTGCACAGTGTACTGTACATGGCACAGTAAGTCACCCTAAGTAAGGTGGTGTTGCTCTTCAGGTCCTCTGAGTGGTTCTTTCCCTGGGCAAATGTAATGTTTTTGTGCTTCAAGAGAAAGAAAAGAACAGTAAGTTACTGCTAGTAAAGCTTATGAGTACTCAATAATTGAAAATTAATTCTAACCCAATTTTTTTCTGTGATTCTGTCAAGGAATGGTTAGTGAAAATAGATCACTGTAGCAGAGTGGATCCAGACTGTTTGCTTGTGACAGGGTAAACAGAGAACAAGTCTGACACTTTCAACATACATCCTTGTGCTTGTTTTCAGAAAAAATGGAAAACCATGCCCTAGAACTGTGAAAAGATAAGCGATACTGGTAGTCACATGGACGTGAGCTTCCACTGTGATTCTGTGCCTGAAAGCAAATGTGAGTCGGATTTATTTGCAATGACTCCTGCAATGCTATGGCTAGCTCTCAAGAAGCACATTGAAAATAGGAGGGGATTCAGAAGAGCCATGAGAATAAATCTGAAAAAAAAATATAATTTTTCCTAATAGATTTGAGAAGCTTAATCCCTACCCCAAAAGAAGATATGGGGTAACTTGCTCACAATCTGAAAATAACTCACAAGGTGAAGATAAGATTAACCAACAGACCACTAGAAGAAATATTGATAGCTAGGATGGATTTATCCATCAGTAGTGGCTTTTAAGAAGGTAAAATATTTTTTTTTTTTCCTTTCCCAAGGGGAAATTTGTTGATTGCAGCTCAGGTTTTAAAGCAGGACCTAAACTGTGGGATAGCTGTGGCCTGTGCATCATAGATTAGATTGGAGGGTCATAATGAACTTTTCTGGACTCAAGAAATGGCTGCAGTGAGATCAACATTTCTCTGATGGAAAGGCTTGTCAGACTTGGTACGTTTTACAGGTAGCCTCAGCAGAGGGACCATCATCTCGGTGTGCCATGGGAGTTGTTCTTAGGCTTACAGATAAGTCTGCCTGAATCTATTTTGGAGTATGTGAAACCTTAAATTTGCCTGCCTTATACTGCTAAATGAAGCTCTTGTTTGGGGCTGTTAACTTAGCTCTCTCCTAGCCTAGTGGGGCTTTAGACTCACTGGAAGTGGAGTGTTGGTTTGTTTTGGTTTGGTTTTTTTAATGCCTTCCTTACCAGATAAGTTTCAAGAATACTTGTCGGGTTTGTTTTTTTTGTTGTATAAAATCAAACTCCTTGCTGACTGTATATTGTTCTTCTGGAGGCTATTTTCTTTTTCTTTCTCCTGATGCTAAGCAAGGTTTGAGATGAACGTGAAGGGGAGGAAGACAATGCATTCTTCAGTAGAAATGCAACAGATTTTGCCAGGATACTTAATGTTTGTTTTAATGTGTTAGTGTAGAATTATAAAGTACTTTCATCCTCACCTTAGTATCCAAATTTGTTTTCAACGATGTCTAGAAACTTCATATGAAAGTAGAAGTCAAGCTCCTCCATCTTTGGAGAACAGCACATCAGGTGGTCTTTTAAGTGGGAGGTAGAGATAGTGGTGTGGATTTGCTTGCTTGTAGACAGAGGAGCAAAGCCATGCCTCCCATTGGCCGTATTTTGATGGTTAAGTGAGGTTTCTGAACATAAAAGGGGAGCAGGTCAGGCAGCTTGCTTATAGGCTTGTTTGATTCTGGGACCCCATGTATTTGGTGGTAGGTGATACCCAAGGCTGAAGCTCAGTGAGAGGCACACGTGCCTCTCTAAAATGAGGTGACATCAGAGTTGTGTTACTCTAGTGGTGAGGTCAAGTTAGCTGTGTTCTCAGCTGTTTGTATTCATAGCTTCATGTCAGAATTCTAGAATGCAAATTGTCAGTTAATGTGGTTTTCGTGGTGTCTCAAGACAAGGGGAAAACACTAACAAAGCAAGTGCAAAATTACTGTCATTAGCAAACGATAAAAAAAGGTGTGCACCATTCCACTGAGGTTGATTGACTATTTGCATGCTTAGTTATATGTGCAATCAAATAATTTCCTAATGATTAGCATTTTTGCTGTACTCTTGGGAGAAAGTCTAGCTTAATTTTCTTCTGCAGTTTACTAAATGGCTCCAATTATTTACAATGTCCACACTTTGAAGATGTAAGTGTGAAGGGAAGCTGTTATTTATATGATAGAAGTCTGTTAAAAAACTCAGCTTAGTCCTGTTTAACACTTTTTTTTTTTTCTGGAAGAACATGATTTTATATAGCTGGACTCTGGTCCATTTCTAAACAAAGTATGAGAATCACTTGGGTTATGTGTCTTCAGGTAGTACCTGGTTCTTGTAGAACTCTCTAATGTAAAACTTCCTGGATGAGGCTGAAGGAGTTTTTCTGCTTATGCTGTTTTACAGGTTTTTGGTGTATTTTGTGGCTTCAGATAAAGAATGCTAATACGTTGTTGTCTGGACTTAGTGACTAAATATAGCATACCCAAAAATGCCTAGGATTATATGCAGGCAAAGTGTTTGCTGATGACTTACAGTTAAACTTAGAAATGTGCATCTGTTAAAAATTAGTTGCTGTTTTCATCTCTTATATGTCTTACTACAACCTAATTTATGCCTTTCTTTTAATATTTGATGGTAAGTTTTATAACCCAGAGGTGGCAACCTGTCTCAAATGCAGTCATGTCTTGGATATTATAATGGTGATTGAGAGATGCTGTATTCATATAAATGGAAATGTTTTGTTTTCCTCACTTTAAGGAAATTGATCATGCCAATAGTGTTAATATTGTCCCTGTTGTTTCCCAAGGCCATTGAGTGATCTCTTAATCACCAAGCCACATACTGAGCATGTAATAATTGGAGATCTAAGTGAGCTAGTTAGTTTTCATATGAAATAAGGAAAAGATAAGGTTAAACTTCAATGTGTTCACTCCCCCCCCCCCTGCTGATTAGATGAAGATTCAGAGCTGGCTCTTCATAAATGTCATAAGAGCTTAGTAGAAATCTACAACTAATAAGAGGATGTCTTATAGCCTGTTTGTCACTTGTGACAAGGAACACTCTTAAATGCCAGCAAGGGTTTCTCAAGGAAGCTATAGCAGGTTTTATGCTCTAGAGAAATTCTATTTCTAAGTAAAACACAAGATATCTTGGGTTTGGATTCTTGGAGATGTTGAACTGGCTGATTCGGGCACTAAAATAAACACATCTGTGATACTGTAATGTTCCTATTCTACTCTTCCTGATTCCTTTCATTTTATAACCACAAAAGTGATTCAGTGTCGCTCTTATCTCTTATCTGTATTCAGTGTGTTTGAGAAAGTACTTCCCTCCTAAAAGCTTGGCTTCTTAAATCATGGCTCTGTAAATCAGGCTTGAAGATTGTGAACTTTCTTTTGCTCTCATGGCAGACCAGTTCTTTTTTCCCCCCCCTATTTTGTGTTAGCGCTGTCCTCATAAGCTCAGACTTCAGTCAGTTGAGGTATGACTCTAAATTGTAGGGTCTCTGGAACTACAAGTGGCAACTTTACAGATCCACGTTAGGTTTTCATTCTTCTCTCTGTCTCTTTCCAGAGTAATCGCAAAGAACTCCGGGTCTTGAAAGTGGTGCAGTCATTGGATGCCTGTTTCAGATGATCAGTTAAAAGCATGCATTTCAGGGCACGATAAGGCTATGGTTTCTTGGCCTTGCCAATCTACTTTAGTAGATGACACGCTCTAAGAATGATACTTTTGTAATATCAGAAATAACTGAAATATAACTGGAAGCATACAGCTTAGAGGGCATGTTGCCCTCTTAGTTGCACCTAAAGCTTTCATGGTTACTTTTCTCAGAAGGATAGGAATGGATGTATTTTCTGTCTCCCTCCCTCACTGCCTTTTTACATAGCAATGCTCAGAATATACGTACGTGCTGTCCATGAACTTACCAGTGGTCAGACATAAAGACTTTCTTCTATTGATTGTAACAGAAGGTAACGTTAACGTGTTTCTTCAAA
The DNA here is from genome assembly GCF_963921805.1 of Phalacrocorax carbo. Taxonomy (NCBI): domain Eukaryota; kingdom Metazoa; phylum Chordata; class Aves; order Suliformes; family Phalacrocoracidae; genus Phalacrocorax; species Phalacrocorax carbo. The sequence continues at coordinate 91,964,958 of NC_087513.1, read as the reverse complement.
GCTAAACTGAGTCAGGGTGACGTTGCCCTCCCCTGTGTTACATGCACTTAAACGTGAGCTTGAAGTAGCACTTATGTGTTTTTGGAACCAAAGAGCTTGATTCTCAAGTATAGGTAGATGACAGACCATTGTGGGTTGTGTGTGTGTAGGGTGGTGCTCAGGGAACTTTTCTGAACTGCAAGAAGCAGGAATATCTTCTGTGGAAAACAGCAAAATGTGACAATGTTGTTGAAGTGGGGGCACTGTTAGTACTAGTTTATTAAGACTCTCAAACTGAAGACAAGTCTATCTTTGTTCTGGGATTGTTTCGACAACCAGCACAGACATAATGAAAGGGTAATGACCAACGAACATACTGTTAGTGTGCTAAAACTGGGTGGCTTTTCAGTAAACATGCTGCAAGGTCATACAGTTAAAAGTATTCTTTGCTTCCTTTCTTCTTTCTTCCCTACCTTAAATGTAAATAGCCTCTGACCTTATGGTAGAGATAGGTTTAACAGCGAATGTCAAGTTTTGGAGTAATACAGGTGCTCAAGGAGAGAATAGCAGCCATGTGCTTAAGATCTTTAGAAAGGTTAAAAAGAAAAGTGTAAAAGAGGCCTTTATAGTATCTTTATACCTGATTTTGGTAACACTTGAAAGTGATTTCTTCCTGTCTTAACTATAGTCCAGCTGAGTCATTGCCTTGTACAGTATTTGGTTAGGAAAGCCCCTAAAATAAGTGGCCAACATCTGTTAAGAAAAAAATATAGCCTTGTTATTACTGAAAATGAAAAACAGGGTATCTACAGCAGAACCATTTCTGGAGAACATGCTGAAGCTCTCCATTTGAATGGGAGGAGGGGCATTTGTTTATAAGAATAAGGAGTTAAAGTCCATCAAGATTAATATTCTTTGCTGTGAGTTTACTGCCCAGTTTGAATCTTAAATGAATGATAGACAATGATATCTTTAAAATTGGGGTAAAATGTAGAGCAGGGTAGGAAATCAAGAGGTGATGGTGGTGCTGCTATTTGTGTTCACTGGAGGAAACTTTGGTCTTTATTCCTATAGGTCTAATCACAGCAACTGGCAAAAAAAAAAAATCCACTGCATTGTAGCGTTCCCAAAATGGTACTCACATTAGAAATTGGTGTTCTAGGTTGTGTTTCTGTGTCCAGCTAGTGGCCTGTATGAGGGTTTGTTCTGTTCTGCCACCCCATGTGTTGTGGCCTCGATACCTCTTTAGTCTGTGCTAGAAGACTTAGCCCTGGAAAGGGCTCTTTTGCCCTTATGAGTGGAGCAGGTTGCCGTCATACAACTGTAGTACCTTGTGATTGGCAACTGGCCTGAATTGGGGAACAGTTTGGCCCATCCTATCCTAAATACTGGAAGCATACTCTTACATAAGTAAGCATAAAGTTACAGAGATTATCACATTTAGATACCACCTATTCTTCATTGCTCTTTTGATGTTCATTTGTTCTTCAAGATAAAATTACACATCCAGTATAAAGACAGTTGATGGCTGAAAATAGATGTTTGCTTAACCTTTTACCATTCTTTGTTACAGCTCTCAAGTTCCACTTACAAATATAGGAGCGAGGAATTCAAGAGACAGTTTTCTCATCTGCCGGACTCAGAGAGACTCATAGTAGGTAAGATGTAATCACACCAAAAGTGCTTGTCTTCTGGCTGATAACTCCAGTTTGCAGCAGTGCCAAGGTGGTGGTTTTTTATGGCAAATTGTAACTACAGCTGATATGTTCCTATTCTCCTGTCTCTGAACTTCAGGGAAAGTCAGGGCCATATTCTGCACCTGTAGTGCCTGCATGGTGAAAAAAGATTCCTTTTGGGGGTTGAGAATTGAAGGAGCGGATGCAAAATCCTTCAGTTCATCTAGATACAGGATGGGAGCCTCTTAATGTCTCTTCCTGCTGCTCCTTTCTAGTGTTTTTTTAGACAAAATGCTTCCTGACAGCAGTGGAGATGTGACTGTCAGACAGCTATTAGCTGACAAGTGGCAAAGAAAGATCACTATGCCAGGTCAGGATGAACACTGAGCATGTGAACTCGGCTTACATGCATTGGTGGGCCTGTGTGATGCAAGTGTGAGAACAACAGAGGTAGAGTTAAATCCTGAGAGCATTGAATTTGTTTTAAGGTCTTCCCAGTGTGGACAACCAGCTTGGTACCTCTTGCTGTGTTATAATAATTTATTTTCTATCCCATGAGTGTCTGAGTGGTGCCTCTGACTTTAAAGAGGCAACTAATTATGGTAGAGTCAGTTGCTGTAGTTGTTGAGGGAGGAGGGAATGATTCCACAGTTGTAATGGTTTGGTACTTGGATGCAAAGGTGAGGGATGTTGCTTCAGTGACCCTGCTAAGTAGGTAGATCATCCTTAGCAGAAGCTTTTCCCTTGCTCCCTGGAACTAAGCCTAGGCCCTTGCCCTAGGTACGTTGATTAATGTGACTTCTGAGATCAAGTGACACAATTGGTGCTTGTAATTTAAAAGACTTTTAAAAGAGACAAATGCCAGCTATGTGGTATGAGGACATAAAATTCAGTATTTAAGCATGTAATTCCTATCAGCCATCATAGGTCATCATTAGAAAACACAAACCAGTCTTCATTTTATCCTGACTTATAATGCTGTGCACTCGGATGGATTGCATTTGTCAACATCGTATAATGAGGGCAGATAAAAAGGTCTTATGCCACAAGCTGGTCTGTGCCGTTGTACTACTGCTCAGGCTAGCAGGCTAGTGCTGAGCATTAAGTATGTTATCTGTTGTGGTGCTGTGCAAACCTGTTCGTTCTGGGTTGGCTCATGCCTTGAGCAGATGTTTTTCACAGCCCAGTGTAACCAGGTTAGCTTATCCTTATCCATAGGCTGATGACATGGGTGTAGGCATAGTAGTACAGCTCAGCTGGAAGAGCAGAGTTGATAAGTGCGTGAGGTGGGAGGGGAGCGAAGCAAGTGGCAGAGAATATCAAAGTATGGTGCATAACTTCTTAGCACTGAAATGTTCCCTTTGAGCTCTGACTCCCTGTTTTGTTCCACTGCAAAATCCAAAGAAGGCAAGTGTATAACCCTGCCTCCTTTGCATGCAGTGATGTACCTTATTCCCTCTTTTATCACTTGCCTTTCAAGTAAGCCTGCCTGCACTGCCTCAGCACTGTGTGACAAATGTACTGTTCAAGAATTGGGTGTTGTTTTTATACAAAAGTGGCAGCGTAACTGTTTAAAGTTCAAGTCTCATCTTATGCAACCCTTAAAGTGAATATTGAGAGGCTGTCAGTATATGCTTGCAGCACGCTCAGTTCCTTCCAGGTTAATGGAAGAGAAATTAGAGCTTTCAATTGCAGAGAGTTAAATCCCTATGTCTTTTTCTATACTCAGAAGGAGGCAGTTGTCTGAAATGCCTTCTGCGTTTTTAAAATACTTGAGTTCGCTACAGAAGTAAAACAGAAGAAAAGGATGTTACTTCAAAGTGTCTGTTTGATGTTTCTCCTTACACAGGATTGATTTAGAAAGCCATGGAGCAAACTGAAGCACAGTTTCAATGAACAGACTGCCAAGGACTTGAAGAAAGATTTAATAATGGGTTAATCCCAACAGTGTAGCACCTGTTCCATCAGAAGCAAATTTATTATTTTATATACATTTTTTTACCCCATAAAAAGCAGCGCTCCTTTGGAAGGACTTTTTGCATCCTCCAAGCAAAGAGCTGCTCTTTTGCTTGATGCAAAGAAACTTATCACAGACTTTGCAGTGCTCAAAGAAGCAACTACTTGCTGCTTTGCAAAAGAACTGTAACTGCTCCTGTTCTGAACTTAGCTGTTAAAAAAAAGGCAACTATTCTACCGTAATGAGCACTGTACATAAAGATCATATGAAATGTGATTCTTTTCTTATAATGAAAGAGAAATATCTTAGACTTTTGACATAGGAGTTTAAAGGAGTGCCACTAACTTTAATTTGTCTGAAAATGTTTACAAGCAGCATCTTAAGTTACTGGATCTGAAAACTTAGAAGAGGAAATGTTAATGTCCTCCATTTTGTTTTGATATTTGCTTTTGTTTAGATAGGTCATGGTGTTGCTTGTGACTTCCTCAGTGCTCCAATATGTATAGGTCTGAATCCCTCTCCCTCCCCTAAACATGGAAGTTGGATGCAAACTTCCTGGTAATGCTTTCCACTAGTCGTTAACCTCAAACTCCTGATGCCTTCCCTCTCCCTCCTTTCCCAGCATTTTGGCATCTGACTTGTAACTGCATGTTTAAAGACAACTTACTGGTTTGTATTTCTTTAAGTTTATGTAATTCTCCTTACAGTTATGTCTCCAAGGGCTTGTATACATGCCTTAAGCTTGTTGCAAGAAACTTTATTTCCACTTGATTATTTGAGGGGAAAACCCAAGAGAATTTTAAAAATCATAATAAAAGCTTCTGTAGATGCAGGCTTACCTTGAAGTTACGATGGTGAGAGACTCCTGAACCTCTTGGTACTTCAGTAAGAACTGTATTCATCTTCCTGTTGTATACAAAATCAAAATTCTGGTTTAGACAATACCAGATAAATGCTTTTCAAAGTAACTTCAGAGGTTTCAGTGTTTTGTTAAAATCATTAACATCCTGCATGAATAGGTACATTCTGGGTATTTTCTATACATAAGGTAGCCTTGTGTAGGTTGGAGCTTCCAAAAGGGGTCTGCCTGCCTTAACTTTCTAGCAGTAGTGCTTCTGAAAATTCCTCTTGTTTGAATCTTCAGGCTCTGAAATGATGAAAGTTCTCTCAAAGAGGTTTTTAAAAAGTGCAACCAAATCCTCTGCTTGTGTTCTTAATTAGCAGGTGTTTGATGGTGAGTAGTTGCATTCTAGATTAAATCTGTTTCTCAGTAGGGATGTTGCAGCCAGAGGCAGTATCAAAATAAAAATGACAGTCAGCTTCTGAAAATATCCTCTGCCTGAAGAACTGGATAGCTTCAGGCTGCTGTTTAATGTCTCACTCTAGATAGTTTTAGCTAGTGATAGGATCTGTTTAGTGGAAAACGATTATCTCACTACAGCTATGAACTACCGTTATGTAGGAGTTGACAGTATAATCTGTTATACTATAAAATGTTTCTGTATTCTGTTGTTTAGGTGCTTTGAAGTTTGACTTACGAATACTTCTCCCATATACTCCTGATCTCGCCTGATACATCTTCTCTGAAAACATAGGATAATGTGCAGAGGGTCGATACGTGGAATGCTGTCTTCAGGCAGATGCTTCCATCAGCTCTGGCATTGGGGTGTTCCCAGAACAATGGTCTGGACGCAACCCAGTACAAGTCTGCCATCACAGACTTTTGAAGAGTGAAAGGAATAGCGTTTTAATTGTACTGTAGTACCTTATCTCATTTTAAGTTAAGTTTGGGTCAACTGAGCTGCAATAAGTGAGTAAATTTGCTCTTGTTCTCTATACATAGATTACGCCTGTGCACTCCAGAAGGATATCCTGCTGCAAGGACGCTTGTATCTCTCTGAAAACTGGCTTTGTTTCCACAGCAACATTTTCCGATGGGAGACCACAGTAAGATCTCTGAGCTCGTTTGAATCCCACCTCTTCTTTGTCCTGTACTATCAGGATATGAGAGTCCCTCCAACAAATCTTATCCTGTCAATCTCATGCTAGTAACTGTGCTGAAAGAAACAGCCTGCATCCCTGAGTAGAAATGCAGATCTATTTCTCTGTAAAGTGGGAGTAGCAATGGAGACATCTGAATGCTGAAGTAAGACTGCTCAGTCAGTCATTCAGGATAGAAAGGAGTTCAGGACTAAAGTTGATTCTTTACATTTCTGGATGATTCTCTGCCTCTCCTTACCAAGAAGAGTTGCTCTATAAAGAGGTGTAACATGTAACGTTCTCCTGTAAGACCAGGAGCATGATACAGTATATGGTGTTGCCCTGTTCAAGAACTCTCCAGTACTGAACCTTAACTTGATTTAGTCTCACATGTAAATAACAGCATCTAAGAATAGCTGAAGAGAATCTATAAATGACCTCTGCAAGTTCTCATATTGTGGTATGTAGCTTCTGAACAGTGTGAGCAAAAGTAGATATTCATGACATGTTGACCCTCTATTTCTGTCAAATTGGGTTAATGAGTTGAAATTTCTCATTCAAGCGGTTGTTCTATCTGCTGTAGAAATAGCATGAGGCAGTGAATGAGAAAGGAAAGATAACCTAGTTAATAGCTGGTGGAGACGTGTCAAAATGTTCTGTGGCAGTGAGACTGCTCATACCTTAACATCTTAAGTTCTACTCTGTGTACTCTGAAGTACAAATAGCCCATGTACCCTAAGCATTTCTGCAGCCCCTCTTTGTCTTGACTGAAAACCAAGCTTAATTTCATCAGATGGATTTGATGATGGAATGTTCCTTATCGTAGACTTGAGATTAAAAAAAAAAAAAAATTCCCTTTGAAGTGACACCCTTGAATATATAAACTGTTCAAAGACTGATGTTCAGCCAAAGCAGCATACCTCCTGGTATCTTTTTCCTGCTTGGCTAGCAGAGTGATATCTTAAGCAATATCTTAAGGCAATCCGAGCTCATCACCTACAGTGGTAGAGCCAAGTTTTGGGATCTGCTTAGCAGTCTGTGTTGATGTAGACAGAATAAGTGGAGGACCTTCTGCACACACAGGGAGAAGCAAGATCCAACTATATGTTCTTACTCTAAGCTGAACAGCAGCACAGCCATATCTTCAATGGAAAGGGGGTAGCCTGAGTGGAAATGGCTTGTTGCAGCCAATCAGACCATGCTCTTCTAAACAGAAACATTTCAAGTATTAATATGCAAGGCAAACACACACAGCAGGAAGATTTCCTTGAAGTGTCTGGACTGCAAATAAACCTCTGTGAAAATGGACTAGACTGCAAACTTCTGTGAGATGACATAGACAAGGTAGTCTGTTATCTGATCTATGTCCTGCCTTAACGTATAGTGTACCAATTGGGATTGGCTTTCAGGTCTGTGGTTTGTATGTGTCTGAGATTGTGCCCTTGATCATCAAGTGTTGCTGGAGGAGTGGAAGGAAAGAAGAAAGAACTACTTGCTTCCCTAGTCCTAGCATGAAAGAAGAGGAAGTTACTCTTAAGTCATCTTAACTTACTTCTACTTTGGAATGCTTGCAGTTAAGATAGGCAAGTAGAGACAGTAGTTGTCTTTATGATCTCAACTGAACTGCATCCTGGGGTTTGGGGTTAGTTTGAGTTCCTCTGGCACGTTCTGTCACTTTGTAAATTTTTAGTCTTAACACTTATTGCTAATATGTCTCATTAAATCTGTTTCTGCTTAGATTTCTATTGCCTTGAAGGATATCACTTTCATGACAAAGGAGAAGACTGCTCGGCTCATTCCAAATGCCATACAGATAGCGACAAAAGGAGAGAAGGTGAAATCTGTATTGAAAAATATATTTGGGTTGTTTTTTTTTAATGATAGTGTCTGGGGCAGAGCACTTGTTGTAGAATTAAATTTGTATAACTAGCTTCCCTGTCAAATCTTTAAATGCGATTAGAAGATGGACTTGGTGGTTTGATCCCTGTGTGCGTTGGCTTGATAATTCATCTTTCATTTCATTGCAGAATCCCCTATTAGTGTGATGCAGTAACCAGAAAGTAAGAATTTTTGTCCCACTGGTTCTCAAAGGAAGGCTATTTGAAAACTAAAAGTTCAGGGCCTGAATTCACAAAATATCAAACTGAAGGATACACATTCTGATCTCACTGGATTTAGAGTGGCCCTGGAAGAAAACTGCTGAAAACAAAAGGACTGTGATATCATGGGTTTCAAGTCATGGAAAAACCTACCCATAGAATATGCAGCTTTATGTTATGGGAAAAGTAGTTTTTTGGGTGTGTATTTGGAAATACTGCAAAACATTATGCAGAATGTTCTTATGTGCAACACACTTCATGATACTTCTGTAAATGCCTTGAAAATAGTAATTCTTGGCTGAATACAGGTAATAGCTTTCCAAGGTGAATCTGGAGCTGCTGTTTGTGAAGGGATTGCGATTCCTCATATTTGGCTGTTCCCTCTCTATTTATTAAATGCTAACTTTCATCATCAAGGAAGATAAACCTCTTTCACTGCTAAACAAACTTTCAGATGATCTCTAGAGGTCCCTCCCAATCCCTGGGATTCTGCAATTCTAGTGGGAAAGATTTTAATACTACAAGTGATGCATCTAATTTGATTTCCTATTTTAATTATTTTAATTTCACATCTTCTCATGTGAAAAGATTAGTAAAAGTAATATGTGGCAGAAGAACGGAAAGGGCTGTAGCCTGTTAGAAATAGGCATATGCATCTCTGACTTGTTCCACCTCCTGTTTGGAAGTGGGAGGAAGATGTAACTGTGTATTTAATTGAGGGGGAGCTCTTCCTTTATGCCAAAGGTACAAAAGATTGTGACTGGATGCCCGGAAGAGCAAGTGTCTTTATATATTATGTGGGTATTGGGGAACTAACTCTTGCTTATTAAAAGTGATAAAAAGTGTGGACTGTGAGGAGTATGAGCCCAGGTTTGAGTGAGACGAGCCTGCCATTGCTGAAAAACTTAGGATATTCAAGATACAAGAAAGCATTCTGGTTTTCTTGAAAATACCTACAAGTGAGCTCTTTACACCTTTTTTTTTTTCCCCTGCAGTTTTTCTTCACGTCATTCAGTGCAAGAGACAGAAGCTACCTCAGTATCTTTCGTTTATGGCAGAATGTGTTGCTGGATAAGGTAAGCTTGTAAGTGCCAGTACCTGTGGCTAAGTAACAAAATAATCTTTTTCTAATGTAAGGACATGTGACTTTGGAGGATCAGAGACTTTGCTTAAGAAGTTAGCTTTTCCTTTCTTACACAGAATTTTAATCTGACGTTCCCTTTCGTCTCTTTGTACTTTAGATCCCAGATAAGCTTTTCCTCCTTTCCTTCTCATGCTGCCATCTACTACCTTGCTGTTGATGGGGCATTTTGTCTTTGAAGATAGGTTGCATGCTTCTCTTCACTACCAACTCAAGCAGATATTACTAAACTGGCATTCATATGCTTCACGCTTTCTATGGCTAGTTTGCGACCAAAAAGGCAAGACGCATTTTTTCTTTTTAGTGAAAGCTTTTTTTTCTTGTCAAGGAAAAAGCCAAAAGTCACCTTCTCAGATAAGTTAGCTGAACCTTTGCCAACCAACTCATTACAGCTCCCTTGACCTTGAATAAATGCAACAAAGCCAGGCTGTATGATATGGAAGTGTATTTTGGCAACCTCTGCTAGTTAGCTTGATTTATATTGCAATTTGTGGACACTTAAGCTAATCTTTCTAAAAACGTACTGACACTTTTGCAGAACATCACTGTGAGTAATGCAGTTTATGTAAACCAATTCCTTCCTGTTTATGGCTCTCGTTGCTTAAATATTTCAAAACAGTTGCAATTGAACACTGAGATATCCATATATAACTCTGTATTACAATGGTCCCCAAAGGCTTAAAGCTGTTGTACTACTTATATATAGTACCCACACAAGTTTTTTTAGATGAATTTTAGGGTAGACTAGAGGCATTTTATCAAACAAAAGCTGAAAATGAAGTAAAGTGCCTTTTAAGACAAAACTAATGTCTTCTGCAAATATCCTTTATACAAACACTATTTGCCCATAACATCATAACCATCTTGTCTTCAATCCATCAGTAGCACTGTAAAAACCTGTACAGTGTCATCTTTTGACTGGAATGTACAACTGGAACTAATCTTGTTTTCTTTTGTTAGGCAAAGTTTGTCAGGAATGGTAACTGACTTAGTTCATAGAATCATAGAATGTCCTGAGTTGGAAGGGACCCACAAGGATCATCAAGTCCAACTCCTGTCCCTGCACAGGACAACCCCAAATTTACACCATACCTCTGAGGGTATTGTCCAAGTGCTTCTTGAATAGTGTCAGGCTTGGTACCATGACTGCCTCCCTGGGGGGCCTGTTCCAGTGCTCCACCAGCCTCAGGGTGAAGAACCTTTTCCTAATATCCAACCTAAACCTCCCCAGGCACATCTTCCAGCCATTCCCTTGGGTCCTATCATCAGTAACTAGAGAGAAGAGATCAGCGCCTGCCCTTCCTCCTCCCCTTGTGAGGAAGCTGCAGACTGTGATGAGGTCTGCCTTCAGCCTCTTCTCTAGGCTGATCAAAGTTGATTATTTTGTGGTGCTGGAGAATGAATGTATGGGTGCTGGACCAGAAGCAACAAGCTCTGTGCCATTCAGTATTAGTTTTTTCCCATGTGTTTCTACTCCTTGCCACTGAAAGTGTCACATTAGGAACAATCTTTCTCTTCAGAGCAGTAACAAAAGGATAGATCTGAACATAGAAGGGCATGGACTTCATGCAAAATGAGATGAATTAAGCCAGCAGGTTGTAGGGACCAGTGCATCTGAATACCTTGGGAACTCTCTTGTACTTTTTGTATCTAAACTTGTTATTAGCTTTTTTGCATCCTCACTGAAGTATGTTGAAAGAAAGAAGTCTGTTATGTGAATTTGTGCCTGGAGTTCTTGGTTATAAAATAGAACATTGCCATGAGGTGTATGCAGGGCTCTTAATGTGGTATGTTTGCAGCTACTTTTTGAAACAGGATGTCTGTTAGGTTAAGTTCCTGCTTCTGCAATGTAGTGGTGACTTCTGATTCTCAGACAGAAGGAGTTTGAATCAAATCTCGGCCTCCTTTATGATTCTTTACTTCTGAACCAAACTAGATCAAGCTATAGAGGGGCACTGAGGAGGTGGAAGTAGAAATGGATGTTGCTAGAGATGGGTCCACTGACTCTGCTACAATGACAGCTCTCCGTTGGCCTGTTGCTAAAAGAAAGCCCTTGGTGCATCCAAGCAGTTTTACTGCTTTTTCCCCACCCTCGCCCATGGCAGGGACAGCATACATTTGAAAGACATCTCATGTGTCTGAGGCTCTGGCATGGTATGCAGTGCCCTGAGTATGTGAAGCCTGGTGTTACTGGCCTCCTGTGGTCAAAGGGATCCTGTCAGAATTTAAGGCTTGTAACCAAAAAAACAAATCTCATTCTGGAACCAGTTTCAAAAGGAGTTGGTTTTAATGTTTCCTCTGCAAATAGCGAAGTATTTTAAAGCCTATGGATACTTTAATTACCTGGAGTACATTTGCTAGACCTGGAGATGACATCCAACTGTTAAATTATGAAATAAAGTCCTTCTGGTGTCAGAAGTGTAACTGTGAATGTGGCTTTCATAGTGCTGATTTGCGCCACCTGATGGTAGATACTCCCAAATTTTTAGGATATGGGTGCAGGGGATCGGAATTGCATTTGCTTCAAATTGTGTTTGTGCAGAGGTCACTTTCTGTCACTGGCTCTGGTATCTTCAATGCTTCCTGGGCATAACTTTGCGTTACAAGGTCTCACCTCCTCAGAGTGACTTATCTGCTTTACCTGATATACTTTAAGCTTTCACCCTCTTGCAGTAGGGTCAGTATGCCCTTTCCCAGATCTCCATCTTGTGGCCGTCCTGCCTTGTACTTCATAAGTATCGCGTGACCTAGACAGTTGAACAAGTAGTCTTCTGTAAAGTTTGCCTTTCTATTAGAAATTACTTGCTGCTTACCTTGCACTGTGTAAGAAACAGTAAATGGTTATATGCCGTTCCATGCCTAAGCTTACTTAGTCCATCAGGATGCTCTCCCGCAACTTTGTGTCACTGTTCTGATAGGACTGCTGGTCCCCTTAGCTGAGTAATTACAACTCTAGCTCATAGCTGCTTCTTCAGATCTTGCCCAGAGTCCTATACTGTGCATTTGGCACCCTTTAACTTTGGCTCCTCTGGGAACTAGTGGGTGCCTTCCTCTTAAGATGGTCCTTTCTTACTCTATTTTTTTTTAATGTAAATGTGAAGACTTTTTTCTTTCAAGGAAATCTTGACTTTTTTTCCATTCCTATTGCAAAATGTGCTCAGAGTGAGTCTCTTAGGCTTTTGCCTTGCCGTTGTCTTTTAAATGCTCCTGGTCAAAGGGGAAGCATCATGGAAAATAGTCATTAATGTAGGTCTGGAAGAGATATGACACCAGTCTTGATAAAACAGATAGCTGCTTCCCCATCCACTGAGGCTTTCAATAATACATCAGTTTATAAAATCAGCCAAAATTCCTGTTTTGCAACAGACTTTCCAGATTGATAAAACAAGTTTACTAATGGCTGCTACTGATAACAGAGCAACGCCATTTGTACTTTTCGTTTATTTTTCTGAAGTTTGTGGGTGTCAAATATCCTTCCAGTTTAAGGGAGAAGGAACAAATTAAAATCTAATTAGGCAGGTCATTCAAATCCTGAACAAACACAGTGCTCCTTATTTCTAATGGAACAAGGTCTTAACTTAATCAGTCTCAATTCCCATGAGTCCTCTTCCTTAGAGTTGGATTTATTTTCCTGTTGTTCTTATACTTTGCTGGGTAGAGATTTGCACCTGTCTCCAGAGGTATTGTAGTAGGTAAGTCTAGAGGTGTGAGAACCCCAGCTCATCAGAAATTCTGTGCACTTGTGACAAACATCTACCAGGACAGCAGTTCTACTTTCACTGGCAGCTTGTTAGGGAAGGTTGTGAAAAAGAAATGCTTGTTTGCACCTTTGTGCACAATGAGGGTTGTTTTAGAGATTAAAGAGGGCTTGGGTTGATTCTGACCTTTGTGTTTGGGCAGCTGGGGGGAGAGTTCTCTGTATTCCCTCGCAAACAAGCGATCATACAGAATTCCACGTCAGAGTTGCCTGGTGGGAGTGTGGTTTGTGGTGGGCAGTTGTCTCTGGAGTAAACCTGTACAGTGTGTCTTGTTCTTATTTCTGCATCTGTCCATAGTGTGTGAAAGTGGCTTTGCTTAGTCAGGGGTATTCTGCATTATTGCTTGTGCCATGCCACCACTTTGTCTAGTGTGAAACAGAGTGCTGATGTTTATGCTCCCGATTGAAAAGACAAAAAAGTACTTGCTGATTCTTGTAGCCTTTGTTTTTGTTTACAAAGAGAACTGAGGAAAAACGCAGCACAGACCATCACCTTGGGATGGCAAAGTAATTCATGTTTAGATCCAGCCTTTCAAGCTTCAGGGTTCCTCAAACCATCCTCTCAGAAGCAGAAGTCTGACCCAGAAAATTTGTGCCCTTTGCCTTCAGAACTAATCCTTTCTGATACAATAAAGCAAGTCTGGTTTGATCTTGGGATGTGACCATTAACAACTTGTTACATCTAGCTCAGCTAGGAATAGTTGAGCAGTGTGCAAGAATCCTGTTTTAGAAGCAGAAGTTGGTAACACTGACTTCACAAAACCAGCAGAAACAGCTTTATAGATTCCTGAAATGCGTAGCTTAGTTCCCTGCTTCCCTCAAGCCATTGAGCCCTCTGTGCAAGGGCAGTCCAATTTGCCCACAGACTGGTGCCAAACATGCTAGTGAATTTAATTAGCAACATGAGCTATTTCCCAGCTATTTTCTTAGGACTGGAAATAAAGGCACTGGCAATATTGGGCAGTAGAAGTGAAAGTGGCTTTGTTTCTGTCCTTTAATTTCTGGTTGAAAGGTGTGCTGTCTCAAGACACATGGTTTCAAAATATGACTGAGGTGAAATGCCAACTCTTGTTTTTAGCCATTTAATGAAAGCAGCTGTAGGTAGTTGTTTGTGGTTGTGAGTTTACTGCTCCTAAGTACAGCATGCCTGGGGAAAGTGAGGCAGGTGTGTGTTGATGCTAACGCGTGCACTGCGTAGCTCTGCTGAGCAAACCCCCGTGGCAGAGGGAGGCTGGCATTAGCAGTTATGACCCTTGCTTTATATGTGCTTGTCCTGCGTTTTAATGTTTACTTCGTCCTCGTTAGGTTCAAGTACCTTGTAACTGATCTTTGCCAATAGGATGCTTGTGCCAGCCGCTTGCTGAAATGCCTGAAACCTTCTTGTGTCGGAAAACACCCGAGGGGCGAAACCCTAGTCGGAGAGAGCGGGTTGGGGACAGCCGCCTCCTGAGCTGGCCTGGGTTTGTCCTGACCCTCGCACGCTTTCCCCCTGTTTTGGGGTGGGGGTTCCCTTGCGATGCAAGGCGGGGGTGCCGCATGGAGGGCGAGGGTGCGGAGGGACGCCCGTGGGCCGCCGGGGAAGGCGGGCGGGCGGGCGGAGGGGGGGTGCGGCCCCGGGCGGGCCGGGCCGGGCCGTGCCGGGCCCCGCCGCCCGGCAGGAAGTGGGAGCGCGGCGGCGGCGGCGCCCGGCGAGGCCGGGGCTGTCCCGCGAGCGCCAGGTTTGTCGCGGTGCGGCGGGACGGGGCTCGGGGGGCGGGTGGGGGGGCTCGGGCGGCCCCGGAGCGGGGAGCGCCGAGGGTGTACATGGGTGCGCGTTTGCATTGCTGCTTGTGAGTCAGCTCGCTTATGTCTGTCTGGAGCTGCGGGTAGTGTAACACTCCACAGGTGGAGCAAGGAGGTGGAGGGGATCGTTTAAAAGAAAGAGCTTTAAATAATGCATGGGTATTTAGTGTGATCATTTCATGCAAATAGTAAGCAGTGCTTGTGTTACCACCTCATTAGCATAGCTCTGTTCCCTTGATCAATATGGATTGTGGCTGAGGCACGTTTTTTTTCCTTCTTCCCCCTTTACAGCTGAAGTGGACTTTGAAACTAGCTGCTTACGTTGCTGGTATCAGTTTGTCATGCTGCTTTCACTTGCTGACTTTCCTGATGATCTGAGAAAACTTAAATGTATCCTGGTAGAGGATACATTAAATGTATTCCATGAGAATTCATGGAGCAGGGCAGAGAGGTTGTAGAGAAAGAGAGGAGTAGCTAGTGATGAGTGAAGGTAACTCCTATTACTGAGCAAAAGCAACTATTTCACGTAAAGGGAGGGGGGTGTCTAGTGCAGTTCCAAAGCAAGGACCCCCTGTCCCACCTTGGCAAAGCGGGCAGTTGGCTGACCCAGACACCGCTGTCTGTAGTGACTGAAACGCTAGCCTGTCACCATTTGTAAAGCGCCCTGAGCATCCTGAGGAAACAGGCATGTATCTATTAAGCAGTTTGTCCAAGATCAAAGAGGGAGTCCCTGGCTGTCTACTAGTTACTGGTGTTCTACAGTATCGAGTGAAATTCAGGAGGGAGCTACGTTGAAGATGTCTGTGAAAACACTGGTCTACATGAAGAAGCAAGTAGTGGCTACAAGTGTGTGTTTTCTTGAAATAACAATTTTTCTCATGTCTGATGTTATTGGTTGAACAGCGATGGGTTGGGAATATGGAGTAGGTGGGAGTACAGTTCCCCAAAATGCTGAAATCCAATCTTGAAATGTGATACCTAAACACTTTCAGTCCTTGTCAGAATTGAGGTTAAAGGCTGTGGCGTAACTCAAACTTCTTACTGTTTTACCTCCTGTGCCTTACTATCCCATGCTGTAGTTCTTGACTAGTTTGCTTTCTTTCAGAGGCTGACCAAGCAGGAATTCTGGCAGCTGGTGCACCAGAGCTATGGCTCTGAGCTGGGCCTGAACAGCGAGGAGATGGAGAGCTTCCACTCATCATCTGAAGACAATGGGCAGCCTCGGTAAGGAGAGGCTATATAAAGCTTATTGAAATACTCAGGGAGAAAGTGTCTTTTTTAGAAATCCTTCCTCCAAAGTGATGCTGTAGCCTTACCAGGAAGGTTAAGTCTACACTAAAAGGATTCAAAGAACCAAGCTGCATAAACTGAGCATGCATAAAAACTAACTTGTATTCGTTGTCTAAAATATGAGGAGCACAGCTGAGGCCCCTTAAAGGAGGGAGATTGGAAGACACTGTTCTCCCTGGATCTGCTTGGGGATATCAGTAGGATAGCTTAAAGAGCAACATTTTCTCATGATGATATCTAATTAGGAACTGTATGCCCTTCAACAATATGGAAGGGCTGAATGGAATGGAGCTGTATATGATGTTCAGACATTTTTTCCTCTCATCTGAGAGACTGAAATGCTTGTTTTGCTTTGTTCTTCTGATGTCTGAGGTCTTAGCTTATTTTTTTTTTGTCCTCAGCTTGAATTAGGAAGATGGAATAATCTATCTGTATGTGGATTTTTTAAACGGTTGCCTTGATTTTTTTTTTAACAAATATAGACTAACTTATGAACTGCCAGTGTCAATGTAATAATGGGGCTTTAATTTTTGTATCTGTATGTAAACAAGTATGGCTCTGCAAAATGGAACAAGGTCATTTTTGTCTCTCTTCAATCCTGTGTTATCTGAGTATGCAAGACTTTTTTCCCCTAACAAACAAGCTTCAAAAGATGTCCTATCAAATACTTCCTGGGTGTTGGGGTTTTGTTTGTTTTTGTTTTTCTGTAAAAAATGCACTACTTTGCAACTCTGGAATAAAGGATGCAGGAAAAAAATTTTCTCAAACTTAAAACATTTTCTTTCTAAATTTGTTCTAAGCTATCTATTTCCTCTTTTCCCACAGCACTCACTTTCTCTCTGATTCACCAGTGGTTGGTTTTATTAGCCTTACTTTCAGAAGCTGAACCTTCTGAGAGCTGGCTAGGATGAGGAAAATGGCTTGAGAGATTAATGAGCTGTATGTGGGAAGAATGACTTGGTAGTTTTTACTATTAGCTGAACAGCCATGGTTTGAATGTAAAAATCACACGTGAGAAGCTTCTTCAGATTTTTCAGCACTATCTCCAAAGGTATCTTCCTTTTTGCTTTGGACAGGTCCAGTATTTGTGATGATTCCGGAGAAAGGGATGAAAAACTACCTAAAATGATTGGTTTAGTTCGGGAACCCACGCTTCACACAGAAGGAGAGTCACTCAATAGCCACGCGTTGCCGGGAGTAAGTGCTGACAGAGCCTTTCTTACTATTTGTAAATGATAAGCATGTATGCTTAGCTTGTATATCTGTAAGCATGTATCTGTAATGCATGGGGATGGTAATTTCTAAAGAAGGCTGTGAGAATTCATGGTAGTCCAGAAGGCTTTCACATCAGAAATTTAAGATTAATATCTTCAGGTTTCAGGAATGCCTTTAATTTGGAAATGAATGAACTTCTATATAAGAGAATATTGTTGGTGTGAGTTTCAGCAATGTCCTAGCACTGACTCGCTGCATAACCTGGCTAGAATGCCAAGGCTATGCCTTGGTCTTCCCAGCTGCAAAACCAAAATTAACCATGTCTTATTCACCTTCCTAGGGACCATGTGCATTTTTATGCACGTACCTTTATGAAAGTAATGCCTTTGTTCGCTTCCAGTGCTTTCTTGTTTGTGCTATTTGTTGTTAAAATATATTTCCTCTTATACCTCTCTCTCTCCTATACATGAGGATTATTAGACAGTAGTTATGCTGTGTTATCCTTGCTTTCAAAGGTCAGTTAGTCTGCTGCTGTGAATATATGAAACCTTTTTTTATTTGGGTTTGTGGAAATGTTCCAGAAGAAAGGAGGAAAAAAACACACTTGATATAATAAAGATGAGTTTTCCCTTAATGCCTTGGGTTAATACAACTGAATGAGCATGGGTTCCTCACCCATGATTGTTGTATGAATTCATAAATCTATTTGGCTGGTTGGGAAGGCAAGCGTGTTATTAGTGGCATCTGAGGTGTGCACTGTGTCTAACACAGTTGCTGGGACTCCTGCGTGTAGTTGTACTCCTGAAAGGTTACAGACATTTTCTCTTGATTGATACTCCAAGGGAAAGATTCTGGAAAAGCAGATAAAGCACTGAAGTGTTTCTAATAAAGTTTGCTAGGGTAGGGTACCTAATTGCTGTTTCTGCTTTGGAGAATTTTGGGGGAGAGGAGGAAAGAGTCACTTGTAATAGTTTTTACTACTATATAAATGTTCTGACTTTTGTCACTTGCTAAAACTGATCTGGAGGTTAAGCAGGCTTTAAATAGTTTTGCCAAAATCCAAGCTAAGGGCTGTAGACTCAAACCCAGTAAACAATACTGGTATTTGCTTGTCAGATATTAAAAGCTTCGTTAATCAAGATGATGGGTATCCCTCATGGAAATCCTAGCAGTATAAAACAAGATATTTTTTTTTTGGGAGAGCTCTAAGGGAGGCCTGTGGATGCTGCTGGAATTTGGGTTCTTTAGGATAACTAAAAAGCTACCCAGGTAGCCTTGGTTTGGACTTGTAAGTCTTATTTGCACAAGAACAAGCCATTTAAAAATAATTGCTCTGCCTGGAAAAGTGTTTTGTTTACCTACTGGGTGCCACACCCAGAGGTGTCTCTTGCAGGTGCTAAATCTGATTGGGCATGTTAGTAGGCAGTAATGCCTAGGGATTTGGTTTGTGTGCAAGGAAAAACGCTAGAATTCACCCTTGAATAAACTGCTTTTTAAAAGTCCTTTAATTACAGTGTAGAAGTGCAGTCTTGATAAATGTGTAACTAAACTATGTAGCTTACTGTTCAGTGTAACTAAAACATATAATGATTGCGTTCAGCTATGTGTGTCGCTTGGCACTTTTCAAAAATGTTGACACACTTTCTACAACCCCAGGATTACAGCGTATGTTGTAGAAGCATGGGGGCAATAGGAGGCAGTAATGCTTAGAATGTATTTATCAAAAACCATGGTGCTGATGACACAAAACACACTTAATTACCTTCTGAAGACTGGACAGAAACAGGCATAACCCCTTCTGTCCTGCTCTGATATGCAAAGTAAGTCCCAAAGCTCTCTTCAGGGGGAGATCTGAAATGATGGAGGTATTGGCTGTAGTGCTTGGCCTGTCTTGGAAAAATACTGTTGATAGCTGTCTGTAGTTGATTAAAGAAAGTCCGTGTGTTAACAGCAGTCATGGCACATGTTCACAATGTGGGAATCACCTTATTGCCTGTCTGAATCAACCAACACCTTCCTTCCACCCCTTGTAGGGAGATCTTAGTCTTCCAGTCCTGGAGCCTGCTGTTCACAGGTTAAACTGAAAAACCTTGGCATGGACTTTAACGGTACTGGACTAACTCAGGATATAAATATACATAAGGAAGAAATTATGCATCTTTTGTTCCAGCTGACAGATCTTAAAATCTTTATTCTTTAGGGGAAAAAAAAATAAAAGAAACAAGAAAACTGTGTTTCAGTCGATGAGTTATTCCAAAAGCCTCAGCATGAATTTCCTCCTCTCTGATGTTATGAAAGGCTTTTTTTGTAGGAGCTGTTGCTCTAGCCTTCTGACTTAAGCCTGACTTTCCTGCTCCGCATATGGCATAGTGGGGCTGCTGTTGTGCTGGTGGTGGTAGCTCCAGCTGTTCACCAAATCCCAATCTTCATAAAAATGCTGTGAGAGTTCCTTGAATTTGTGCTGGATCTGTGTCAATTTTTAGACTGTTAAACTGCAGCTAGCTCCTTTCTGCCTTCCGTATGTATTGGTAGAATATTTTTGATATTGAGATCTTGGTTCTGTCCTAGTTCCTCTGTGTGATTGAGTATAATCTCAGGCATGGTAGCTCCTATTCAGTAGGAGCATTTGTTAATTAATCTGCTTTTCTGATGCAGTCTGTCTTTTTTTTTTTTTGACCTTGAGGAATTATTTTTGCCTGCTTATACTGCAGTCATTCATGCCTGTCACTGTGTTTCAGCCACCCACCTTCTACTAATGGCCCTTAGTTACACAAAATAGTAGATGGTCTTTATTTTGAAAAAAGCCAAGAAGTACAGGAAGTACATTATGACTATTCAAGTAGTGGATGCTCTTGCTTTTTTGAGTCAGTGCTTAATAATCTTTAGGGATAATGGTATTACAGATTAATTGGAACGACTCAGTTGAGGAGGCCTGATCTTATTTAGTATGGTCCATGTACTACTGTATATGGGGGGCCTGTACTACTATTGATCCCAGGTATCCCACTGGAGGTGATGGGAGCATTGAGGAAGGGTTTAGAATGAAAACTATGATTCATAGCTAGTAACCAAGCTTTTTCAGTGGCATTTTGAGATGTACAAACCTTGAGCGTACAGTTTCACTAGAAATTACTTCTTGAAGTGTACAGTGGCACATAAGCTTAGCCACCAGTTGTTATAATTCAGGGTTAAGAGCTGCATCATTGATTCAGTGACTGATGTTTTGGGGGCTGTCCTGCTTATATATTGGAGATGGCAAATGATACTCCATTGCTTTGTTGCCAAGAAGTAATGTTTTATAAGTAGGGTGGCTCTAGACGGTGTTTTAAACCCCATTTTTGTCAAAGGGTAATGGAGCCCTACAAAATAAAAACACCTTTCAAATATATAACTGGGATGATCTAATCCTGCTGAAAAAGGACCCCCTTGCTAAACTGGTGGGGGGGAAAAAACTAATCGCATCAATAAAAAGTAAATAATCTGTGTTAATTTAATGAATTTATAAATGCTAGCATTGGTGCAGGGAAGGGGACCAAACCATGCAGGTGGGTGCAAGGGGCCCGGATGGGGAGTAAACTGTCCCTTTTAAGGCAGCTGTAGGTAGGACAGTACAGATAAGTAAGTCTGTCCCTTATTACAGGGTAAAGTGAAAGTTTGAAATAAAGGGGGAGGTTGGTTGGGGTAGGGGAACAAGGTAGAAATTACTGCCTGACAGTGTGGTAATTGAGTAGGTAGAACTTGTGGCTTCCTTGTATATGGGCTTCCTTTTTATGGCTTTCTTCTTTGAAAGTAACTTTCTCTCCCTTTTAAATCATCTGTGATTACTGATTGCATTTTTTTTCTTGGTTGTTTCAGGTGGAAGAGTCCCCAAGTGAGAAGCAAATAAAGAAAAGCCCTCTTCTATCTTCAGAAAGAAAACCTGTTAAGCTAGTCAGGAGCAGGTCTTTAGAAAAGTCCTTAGACCTGAATGAGAATGAAAATCTTCCAGACAAGAGCAGTGCCTCAGATAGTGAAGAAGGTAAATCTCTTTAACAGTTGGGATCTGTAAGACAACCCGACTCTGGTGTTCCATCTCACTTGTGGAGCAAGTTAAAGAACTTTATGATCGTATGAAACTTGTTTGCTCATTTGCTTTCCAGAATTACAGCAAAAACATCTTTGAGTCTTACTCAGTTTCTGTGGAGGAAAAAGTTCCTGTTGAGGTGTTTAGAATGAAGGCAAATTGTGGTTTTGCTTTTTCTTCTTTGGGTGGGTAAAGAGTTGCTAACAGCTTAAACAAAAAACCCCCACAACTTTCTTGACAATGTGGTGGTGGTGATTCACCTTCCATGCTTTCACAGGTATTTCAAATATTTTTCTTTCCTTTGTTTTCACTTCTTGATAAATGAGGGGAAACATTTCAGACTGTCCTCCAGTTTCTGAAAGATTCCCTCACTCTCCCCACCACCGCTGCTTTACACTTCCACTTTCTTAAGGCATATAGGTTCAATGCTATTGATGGAGTTAACTGGGGAACTCACTGAAAGTCCAGCGAAGACAACTTCTCAGCTTTCAGGAGTATGTTTTGCATATTCTGAATCTGGTCTGAAGATGAAAAACCTTAACATGTATCTTGGAGCAGCTTATACTTTGTGTGCCAACAGAGTTAGTTATCTTAACAGATCCTAATATACCGTCCTCATAACTCATACCTCATTACCCACTACAAGATGAGAAGAAACTAGGATACCACAGTAGTGTAGACATTGTAACTTGGCTGTTACGCACTTCCTTTCCCCTTCTTACCGTAGGAGAGAAAAGCGTAGCTGTATGTCTTGTAGTGATTTTGGTATGTGTGGTTTTTGTATGTCTGGGGAGATAGGCCAGATCGTGGCTTCCACCCGGGCTGTATGACAGTGAGGCTTGTGCTGAGGTCTGTGGGTGCTTGTTCTGTGGACTCACAGTAGCCCCAGAGAAGTTCTTGCTCTATAAGGTGAGCTTTTCACTTACAGTGGGGAAGTTTTCTGTGCTAAAGGGCAGTAATTATTCAGACAGCTCACTGAAGTTGTGGTGGATGTTCTGTTAAATATCCCAATCTTGGACTCTGTAAGTGCCTTTAAAACGAGGTGTGCACAACCTGGATTGGCTCCAGAGTTGTATGGTGGTGTGCAAATGAAGGACAGAAAAGCTCAACAGTAGCAGTGTGCTCAGTAGCAGCTGAATATTTCTTTCAAATGCAAAGAGGTAACATACTTTCATCACATCTTGGTGGGAATAGAACAGTTGTTAATGGAGGCCAGTTCTTAATCTGGCTGAAAAACTTCGTGTCTCATGGTTTCAAACACAGTTGGCAAATGAAGCTGCTTGCAGGTGTCATTATGTTGGGATCGCTGAGGTGTCCAGGAAAGCTTTCAAAGTCATGGATTGAATTGACTGCCTGCAAGTTGATTGTTGCCTGAGGGATATACTTTATATTCAAGTAACTTTTCTTTGGCTTACCCACACTACTCCTATGTTTGCTTGAGTTCAGATTCAGCTCGATGCATGTGAGGTTGTATTGTTTTTGTGAATATACCTGCTTGAACAGCCTCCTCTTTATGCTGTACTCCTATACACTTAACAAGCTTTACACATTGTTTATTCCATCACAGGTGTATCTTTTAGAGCAGTAGAAAGTTTTGGCCTTTGAATGTTTTAGAGGACAGGAAAACTGCAAGATATCTTAATACCACACCTCTCTTCTGTCTCTGGATTTTATTTTTTCTTATGGCAAAGGTCTCCAGCAAAACTGATTGAAAATTGTCCTGTTGTCTTTCATGCTGCTGTTTGCCTAAATGAAAGCAGTAAATACTCCCTGTCATCCCTGCATTAGTGGTGTTGAGTAAATAGAGCATATTAAACTGGAGATGTCTCTTCAAAAGAGAACCGCTGCTTTTCTTATTTCTCCTCCCTCCCCCAAGACTAGTCTTCCTTATTTAGAGCAGGATTTTCTAGTCCCACAACATTAATCTCTTCTCTCAGATTCCCTTCCTCATGCTTAGAATTTTTTTCTTCTGTTTGTCTGTTTTCTATTGCAGTTGCCCCCTACATTTACAAGGTGAATTCCTTCATGCAAACGAAAGTAGCTTTCTCGCATGGCAAAGGTTTACCCATGCGATTAATCTCTCATGTCCTCTGGCTCATACTTAGGCTGCCCATGGAGGTGTCCTGGCAAATAAGGTGAGGGGCAAGCTCAAGACTGTTGTTTTCCAAATCGGGGTTCACCTGACACCCAAAGCTGGAATGCTGGAGCCTTAGCAACAATAGTTCCCTTGCCCTAAGCAAATCTTAAATGGCTTACTCGGGGATGGGGGTGTGCACTCACTCTGTGCCACTGGCTTATTGACCTGCTTGGTGCTCTTGTTGACTTTCAAAAATTGGAGTGTAAATCTTGAGACGTGACAAACTTTTGGCTTAGCTAAAAATTATCTGCAGACTTGATTCCAAATTTCAGAAAACAAATCTTAGTTTAAGCACAGAATATACATTTCCAAAATAGAGCTAGGAGCTTCTGAATTTCCTCAAATGACCCTTTTGTATGTAGGGTTTCTATATGCAGTGACAATGTTCAGCAGCCTAAAATACCTAAAGAAGGGGGAAGCAGGAAATTGGAAAACAGTCTTTTCTGTTAGAAAGCTTTACTGTATATGGGGACATCATAAATTTCTGATCTCCTTGCACAACTGGACAGGCTTACTGTGATGTTTCTATTTGTACTAATAACCACCTTAAATGTGTGGCCTGCAGGAGAGCATAACTGCTTGCACTGTAGTGATGTGAGATGAATACAGTGGTGGCTTGACTTTTCTTGCAGGTAGGGATATATGGGACAGAAAACGTTTGAAATACAGACTGGTTGAGATTAGTTCAGACCTGTTTGTTGTTTGGGTCTTTTTGTTGAGTGTTCCCACCCCGCCCCAAGATATGAAATTTTGGACATGCAATGTACGTAAGGAAGGAGGAGCCCTGTTGTCTTGTTGGCATCTTAATCAAAAAACTGAAAGCACGTGTTTTGTTGAATATATAACTACCAGCTATTTGTTGCATTGGTGTTTGGCGAATATATACTTGGGTTATCTAAAGGCAAAAGGCACACTTTTTTTTATCTTGTGAACTGGCAAAAGCTAGCATTGTCACAGTATTTAGTACCTCCTCAAGTTAATTTTGTACTTAGTATTTTAAAGTATAGGAGGGCTCTTTGATATGATAATGGTTAATATTGATGATGCAGTCTTTAAATAAATGGCATCTGGAACATGTTCACTCTAGGAATTGGTTTTATTTACTTGATTTCAGGTGTATCTGGTTAAAGGCTCCTACCTGCATATTCTTCATGCAGTGTGCAATTTTCCCTGTCTGCAGTGGCAGAGAAATCCTCAACAGTGCCAAGATTTGCATATATACTTTTTTCCTCCTGATCCTCCCCCAACTCCGTGGAGTGGAAAAATCAGCCGTTTTATTAATTTGTTTGATACAGTCTGCTTTTATCGTTTCAGCTTTCCTAATTTGATTGTGGTGTGTTTCACTTCAAGCTGTTGGCTCTTAAAGGGAATTTTAAGAACAATTTTTTTCTGCCCCTTCCCCCCGTTCAGTTTTCTGTCTGTCTTTCCTTGCACTGTAGATGTTTTCAAACCTGCAACCACTGCTGCATAACAGTATTATATTCAAACATTATTTCACAGCTTGCCTTGCAGTGATGAAAATGACCTTATGAAGTGCGAGGCAATAGTGGGGGAGGGAACAGACTTGCTGTCTTCATGCTGAACCAGGACCCTCTGTGTAATGTGTTTGCTTCTGAATTTTTGGGTCCCTAGGGATCCTAATTTAAAGTCGGAATAATCTCATGTTCTCTTATCAGGCAGTAGCTCCAGTTAATCTATAAATGTATTCAGGCTAAGAGAGTTAGTGGTTGATAACTGCATGCTGCTGAGGGGTTAGAACAGCATTAAAAGTTAAGGAGTTAGATTGATATCTAGATACCTGCACAAAACATTTTGGTCATAAACAGTATTTCTAAGCCATTCCTAGGTAAAATGCTTGATGTTGCTCTAGTATTGAGACAAAAGGCAGGTAGGTTTACATGTGGGAGTTAAAACAAACAAAAGAGTAGACCAACATGCATATTCATTTGTAGCAGAGATGAGCTGTTAAAGCTTTCTATTCTGTTCAGATTGTGTTTATACTGTACACTTATCTGTGCTATGCTACTGTTTCTGCTCACTGCTTCATCTAGGATTTGTACACATAAACTCTGAGAAGCCCAGAGGGAAGTGACTTGAAGCTTGTCAAGCTCTTGGTGTGTGCAGTGACTTGCTTCCACAGATGTGGAACTCACAGCAGCATTCATACTTGCACTTTCCAGACCTATCATCTGAAAGATTTCCAGGCTTTCTGGAAAACAGTTACTTGAATCCTAGCCTCTAAATTGGCTGATGGGCCTGATATGTCAACCCAGTTTCTGTTTGGATTTTCTGAAAATACTGCTTTGTGTGATAACACCATTTTTTTAAAATTGTGTTTGTTCCAAGAACTGAGAGAGACTGTAAGTAAAATCATTTCTCAATAGATACTCTGATGCACTTGACACTTCATTGACTATTCCTTATTAGAGACATGACTAGATAGAAATAGTGTAGGTAAATCAACTAAAAGGAAACTTTGTATAGACCCATGCATGCTCTTGCTTAAGACTTAGTGCAAGGACAGGCTTCATGCTTGAAGAGTAAAACATCTTAGTAGCAAGATCTGCACCTTAAGGTAATAATGCATGGGCTTTGAGCATATCATAAGTTGCTGTGGCTTACCAAATTACCTCACATCAGCAGAAACATATTAGCTGTCCTCAGGCATTTGAGGTGAACATAATGTTACGTCATTTAGCTAAGCCTCACTGAGGCAAAGGTAACTTGTATTATCTTGTATTTGCCAAGACATATACAAATAGCTGTCAAAGCTTACCTGATTCATGGTGACTTGATCATGTGTCTGGGTCTTTGTATTTTTTTTTTAAGTGGTAGAAGATTCCTTGGGCATGTCAAGGTCCTTCTGAATAAGACTCAATCAGAGTAACTAGGTTTGAATTAGCTGGTATCTGACTCCATGTGTGTTAGCTGATGTGCAGTAGGCAAAGGGGATGTCAACATCAACATCTGAGGCTTCCTGTCTCTGAGGAAAGAGAGGAAGTGGGGAGTGCACTCTGAAAGGAGAGGTCTGTAATGTTGAGGTCTTGTTAGCTGAGGTCAAACTTACAGTTCAGTTGGACTGCATTTACTGGAATTAGGTTCAACTCTGAGAAGAAATACAGTGAACATAAGCTGAAAACCCAGGCTGAATTTCTGGCTTCCCCCAGAACATTTCAGCACAGCAGAAGCTGTATCCTAGCATGTAACGACTGCATATTGGCTGGTTAAATAACTCTTAAAATGTGTGCTTGATTTCTGCCCCACCTCGCAATTATATAGACTTGTATCAGCAGACCATGATGTGGGAAGGAAGTCTTTCTCTTGTGCATCACAAAAACATGGCACTCATGCTTCACTTTTTGGGGCCCTGCACTGGAGCCTGATTAGGTCAAAGAGAACTTTTTTGGAGGCAGATGTATAACAGGGACTTCTAGCAGGCTAGAGGCAGCACTAGAGACAAAGTCTGCTCAGTCAGAATTGGATTTTGTTGGGGCCTGTTGTGGTGGTTAGTTGCTGCATTTGCATTTATCAATACTGACTGTTACCAAGCAGTGTTTTAAGTGTTGTAACCTTAGCCTATAGGCAGCTTGTGAACTATAGCTTGATATTCAAGCTACCTTTGCATTGGTGGCTGGCACTGACCTTTGCGGGCTCTGAGCATTCATTTGTATCAGTTGAAAGGTTAGGCATCCTGACTTCTGCCTTGTGTTCCCCTAGATTTGCTTTCAGGCTTTTTGTTTTGTTTTAGTGATGTGTGAGGGTGGGTCTTTTGGTTTTTTGGTAGTTACAGCTTAAGATGGACTTGTTTCTAAAGCATAAGCAGATTGAGTTCGGGTTGGCATAGGAAACTGCTTGCCCTCCAAGACGATAATTTTATCCCTTATCTCTTGGAAGAGTGGCTGAGACAACCACAAAGCTGAGTCATGCCAGCAGCAAACAAGAAGCAGAAATAGCAAGGATCGGTGCTGCAGCCACAGAATGTCACTTGGGCGCCTGTTGGTGGTTTTGAAATAGGGAAGGGCAATTAAGCATCTTGGTGCACTTTTCAGGACTGCAAAATGGAGCAGGGTACCTCTTGCATTCCTCTTATAAACAGGTATGGAGGGAGGAACAGTTTGAGGATCTGTTTGGGAGTCTGTACCTGGTCTCTTTATGCTGTGGGCAGTACCAGCATTAGAGATGTTAAAAGCAGAATCTGAAACTTGCCACAAGTAAGAAGAAAACTAGTATGGTTTCACTGTCCTACTTCTTATGCATGTGTCCTTTATACAATAGATACATGTACTAATGAAGATTATGGTAACTCTTTGTCTTCCCCAATGTTTCCTGTAGAATTAGTAGAATAGTGAAGGCAAAACTAAAGGGATGGGACCTTGTGATGTTGATTTATCAATTTACGTTTGTACAGGGAAACAGGGGTGAAGGGGCTGGAAAAGCAACTCTAGACTCTGCTCCTGAAGACAACCTCCCTACCAAATCATGTGCTGCTATCATTACTGGGTTTCTGAGAGTGAGGAGCAAATGCTGATGCAAGCTTGGGAAGGATTTGAGCTGTAATAAAGCTTGGGATATTATAAAGTTTCTTCATAACACTGGTCTTTTTGTAATCTGATCTCTCTGCCTTTCCTTAGCTGTGAAGGAGACTGTCTCTGAGAATGATCTCTATGGGAGACTTTTTATCAACAGAGTTTTCCACATCACTGCAGACAAGATGTTTGAAATCCTTTTCACCAATTCCCACTTCATGCAGAGGTTTCTCAGTTCCAGGAGTATAGTAGGTAATATATCCTACTCCCTTCTGTCCATGTTGCAAATTATCCTGAAAATTTCAACCTCTGAGAAATGTTAAATTAGGGCTAAGTTGAATTTTAAGTTTCTTCTTGCTTTAAAATAATTTTGAAGATTTAAAGTTCCACTATGAGAGAGAATATTTAAAGCTAGCCTGTTGTATCTGTAGATCAGTCACATTTCGAGTAAAAACCTCATTTTAGTGCGCCTTAATGCCTGAATTTTGGGTAGGCTATAAAGTTGATGCATTCTGTCAGACATTTCTGATTACTTTGTGTCCCAGAAATAGTGAAATGTGTACAGCTGGCACGCAGACAAGATCATTGCATCCTCCTAAACGATACTCACAGGCTTTAATTTTCTGGATGAAGAAATTTTATTCACTGAGAATATGAACAGAAAATTAAGTCAAAAAGGGTAATATTTATTCAGTGTCAGCTTGGAAGGCAAAGTGGCAAAAGCTTTTTGATACTGCTAAGTGAATCTATTAAACTTTAAGCAGATGAAAAATGACATATTTTCTTTTCATGGCTTACTCTTCTCCCCACCCTCAAGTCTCTTTTGGTAGACTCACATTTGGCTACTTAGTGCCTCACTTTGTTCATCAGCTAACTACAATTTTCCTTTTTCCTGCAAAAAACACATCCATTTGGAATCAGTTTTCTATCTGTTTCCCCACCACTGTTCTTAAACTGTTAAGATATGAAAGGGCAGAGATAATGCCTTTTAGGTAATCTGTATGTGAGATTTTGCATAATTTCTTCTGTAGATGCTGTATCAACCCCTTGGAATAGAGATTCCAGTGGCAATCAGTTGAGGACTTTGACATACACTGTAACAATTAACAATCCGCTGTGTGGGAAGTTCACAACTGCAACTGAGAAGCAGGTACTGTGTTGCGTGTGTGTCTGTTTGC